>NW_020694082.1:13136-21299 GCF_002925995.2 Terrapene triunguis
TCGGGTGGCAGCTCCCAAGGGGGTTTCTGTGATCCAACCCGTCACAGGGAGGACTCCTGTCTCATACTGAGAAAGAGGGAGGATCAATGACTTATCTTAAGTGTCTATACACAAATGCAAGAAGCCTGGGAAACAAGCAGGGAGAACTGGAAGTCCTGGCACAGTCAGGGAACTATGATGCGATTGGAATAACAGAGACTTGGTGGGATAACTCACATGACTGGAGTACTATCATGGATGGATATAAACTGTTCAGGAAGGACAGGCAGGGCAGAAAAGGTGGGGGAGTTGCGTTGTATGTAAGAGAGAAGTATGACTGCTCAGAGCTCCGGTATGAAACTGCAGAAAAACCTGAGTGTCTGTGGATAAAGCTGAGAAGTGTGAGCAACAAGGATGATGTCGTAGTTGGAGTCTGCTATAGACCACCAGACCAGGGGGATGAGGTGGACAAGGCTTTCTTCTGGCAAGTAGCAGAAGTTGCTAGATCGCAGGCCCTGGTTCTCATGGGAGACTTTAATCACCCTGATATCTGCTGGGAGAGCAATACAGCGGTGCACAGACAATCCAGGAAGTTTTTGGAAAGTGTAGGGGACAATTTCCTGGTGCAAGTGCTGGAGGAACCAACTAGGGGCAGAGCTTTTCTTGACCTGCTGCTCACAAACAGGGAAGAATTAGTAGGGGAAGCAAAAGTGGATGGGAACCTGGGAGGCAGTGACCATGAGATGGTCGAGTTCAGGATCCTGACACAAGGAAGAAAGGAGAGCAGCAGAATACGGACCCTGGACTTCAGAAAAGCAGACTTTGACTCCCTCAGGGAACAGATGGGCAGGATCCCCTGGGAGAATAACATGAAGGGCAAAGGGGTCCAGGAGAGCTGGCTGTATTTTAAAGAATCCTTATTGCGGTTGCAGGAACAAACCATCCCGATGTGTAGAAAGAATAGTAAATATGGCAGGCGACCAGCTTGGCTAAACAGTGAAATCCTTGCTGATCTTAAACACAAAAAAGAAGCTTACAAGAAGTGGAAGATTGGACAAATGACCAGGGAGGAGTATAAAAATATCGCTAAGGCATGCAGGAGTGAAATCAGGAAGGCCAAATCACACTTGGAGTTGCAGCTAGCAAGAGATGTTAAGAGTAACAAGAAGGGTTTCTTCAGGTATGTTAGCAACAAGAAGAAAGTCAAGGAAAGTGTGGGACACTTACTGAATGAGGGAGGCAACCTAGTGACTGAGGATGTGGAAAAAGCTAATGTACTCAATGATTTTTTTGCCTCTGTCTTCACGAACAAGGTCAGCTCCCAGACTGCTGCACTGGGCAGCACAGTATGGGGAGAAGGTGACCAGCCCTCTGTGGAGAAAGAAGTGGTTCAGGACTATTTAGAAAAACTGGACGTGCACAAGTCCATGGGGCCAGATGCGCTGCATCCGAGGGTGCTAAAGGAGTTGGCGGATGAGATTGCAGAGCCATTAGCCATTATTTTTGAAAACTCATGGCGATCGGGGGAGGTCCCGGATGACTGGAAAAAGGCTAATGTAGTGCCCATCTTTAAAAAAGGGAAGAAGGAGGATCCGGGGAACTACAGGCCAGTCAGCCTCACCTCAGTCCCTGGAAAAATCATGGAGCAGGTCCTCAAGGAATCAATTATGAAACACTTAGAGGAGAGGAAAGTGATCAGGAACAGTCAGCATGGATTCACCAAGGGGAAGTCGTGCCTGACTAACCTAATTGCCTTCTATGATGAGATAACTGGCTCTGTGGATGAGGGGAAAGCAGTGGATGTGTTATTCCTTGACTTTAGCAAAGCTTTTGATACGGCCTCCCACAGTATTCTTGCTGCCAAGTTAAAGAAGTATGGGCTGGATGAATGGACTGTAAGGTGGATAGAAAGCTGGCTAGATCGTCGGGCTCAACGGGTAGTGATCAATGGCTCCATGTCTAGTTGGCAGCCAGTTTCAAGCGGAGTGCCCCAAGGGTTGGTCCTGGGGCCGGTTTTGTTTAATATCTTTATTAATGATCTGGAGGATGGTGTGGACTGCACTCTCAGCAAGTTTGCCGATGACACTAAACTAGGAGGCATGGTAGATACACTAGAGGGTAGGGATCGGATACAGAGGGACCTAGACAAATTAGAGGATTGGGCCAAAAGAAACCTGATGAGGTTCAACAAGGACAAGTGCAGAGTCCTGCACTTAGGACGGAAGAATCCCATGCACTGCTACAGACTAGGGACCGAATGGCTAGGTAGCAGTTCTGCAGAAAAGGACCTAGGGGTCACAGTGGACGAGAAGCTGGATATGAGTCACCAGTGTGCTCTTGTTGCCAAGAAGGCTAACGGCATTTTGGGCTGTATAAGTAGGGGCATTGCCAGCAGATCGAGGGACGTGATCGTTCCCCTTTATTCGACATTAGTGAGGCCTCATCTGGAGTACTGTGTCCAGTTTTGGGCCCCACACTACAAGAAGGATGTGGAAAAATTGGAAAGAGTCCAGCGGAGGGCAACAAAAATGATTAGGGGTCTGGAGCGCATGACTTATGAGGAGAGGCTGAGGGAACTGGGATTGTTTAGTCTCCAGAAGAGAAGAATGAGGGGGGATTTGATAGCAGCCTACAACTACCTGAAGGGGGGTTCCAAAGAGGATGGAACTCGGTTGTTCTCAGTGGTGGCAGATGACAGAACAAGGAGCAATGGTCTCAAGTTGCAGTGGGGGAGGTCTAGGTTGGATATTAGGAAACACTATTTCACTAGGAGGGTGGTCAAGCACTGGAATGCGTTACCTAGGGAGGTGGTGGAGTCTCCTTCCTTGGAGGTTTTTAAGGCCCGGCTTGACAAAGCCCTGGCTGGGATGATTTAGTTGGGAATTGGCCTGCTTTGAGCAGGGGGTTGGACTAGATGATCTCCTGAGGTCCCTTCCAACCCTGATATTCTATGGTTCTATGAATAACTTTTTAAACATGGCACTTCTATGCCTATTGGAGACTTGCTTCCGGGTAACATACTCCAGTGTAAGGACAGCCTGTAGAGGTGCACCCATAGTTACTATCCTGATCCCTGTTCTCAAGGGAAGACATAGATAAAGGTGTGATGCATAGCTAGAAAGGGTTAAACATCCTGCAAAATAAATGACCCTTAAAGACATGTGGGGAGGTAATGGTTGTGTTTTTCTGTATTTACATATGTGTGAGTAGGGTCAACAATGTAATCAACAATCCCTGTCTATGCTGTATTCTGATAATTCAGAGGTCAAAAGAACATCCTAGCATTTAAATGAATTGTAAACACAGGATATCTCTGTATTCATCTCTCTTTGAAATGTATAGCAAATAATCTGTGAATGGTGAAGGAACAAGCAAATTTCCTTATGTTAATTCTATAGCTAAGTATCAGTGATGGATCTCCTTCAAAGTCATCCTAATTACCTTTTGTTCCCTGAGGAACTCCAACTTGTCAAAAAGGACATGAAATTGTATAAAACATCATTGGGTCCTGATCCTGTTAATCTCAGATCCGTTTGAGGTGGGAAGCTTAGGCCATAAGGACTGAGATCCCAGTCCTAAGATGGCACACCCTGCAATTACATTGGACTATAACTTATGAACTATTTCTGATATAACTCTTTGCAACTACAAAGCTCACCATCTCTGCTATGAATCTGAATCTTAAGAATGGAACTCATGTCTGTATGTATATTGATCTTTTAACCATACTGTCTCTTTTGGTTTTTAATAAATTTTAGTTTAGTTAATAAGAATTGGCTGTAGTGTGTATTTGGGTAAGATCTGGAATATTCAATAACCTGGGAGGAAATATGTCCAATCCTTTGGGATTGGTAGAACCTTTTCTTTCATATGATGAAGTAAGATTTTCAGGAATCATCATATTTGACTTAGGTACCTGGATGGAGGCCTGAGGCTGGATCACTTTAAGGGAACTGTGTTGTTTGGACTTCTGAGTAACTAGTAAGGTAATATGCTGGCTTGGTAAATCTAAGTATTGAAATATCCACCAGCTTTTTGGGGATTGTCTGCTCCATTCTTTGCAGTTCACCCTAATTGAGTGATCACAGATGGCCCCCACTGGGACCCCAGTCACAAAAGGAAAGCACATGCACAAAAAGAAAGGACATGCTGCAGAGGCAAACAGCTCTGCTGGAGACCATTGTGGCACTATGTTCAAGGCCTGCACTCCAACCTAGTCATGTTCTGCAACCTGTGGAGAAAGGGGATACCGGGTGTACCCCTTCTCTCCCCAAAACATCAGGCCCTGCCTGCACCATTCTACCCACCAAAACTAGGAGACTAGTTTCCACCTACACATTTTTGTGAGCCCACCAGCACAGCCATGTGTGCGTTCAGCCACAGGTCCACTGGTTTGAAGTTTGCTCTGTGTTATGTTTTAGTTAGTGTTGGTCCTGCTTTGAGCAGGGGGTTGGACTAGATAACCTCCTGAGGTCTCTTCCAACCCTAATATTCTATGATTCTATGTTGAACCAATAAAGGTTTGATCATGTACAACTCAGCTGAAGAATGTCACTGAAGTACAGCTTCCCCCCTATATTAGATTAATCTTTTAAATCTTCACAAGCGGGTGGGGTCCAACACAAAGAGATTCCAGAGGGTCGGGCCGAGGGCAGGCATGGTTGAAGTGCACTCTTTCCTTGCCGAAACCTCAAACACATGCCTGAATTACGAGCCTTCTCCAAAGAGGCAGGAGAATCTGTGTCTGAGCACCTCCCATGGTACACAAAGGGATTGGGAAATGCAGTGGACACTGGGCAAGCCAGGCTGTGTGAACGGAGTCTGTATGTCATAAGCTGGCTGTTAATCTTGTGTCTTTTGCTACTTCATCTATGGGTCAAGACAAAGGAGTTAACGCTAATAACAAATGCAGTTAAAATGTGTAACATATCTGATTTTGGGGGGAAACGTTTGTACATGCTAGGGATGGTAACAAGACAGTACCACAAACCTGATGCTTCTGAGCTAATACCTGTAAACAGGCTTAGAGCTCAGCACAGCAGCAAGAGCATGGCAGACCTACACTGCTGTGTGAAAGGGAAACTGAGGCACACCACCACATGGCATTGGTGGCTAAATGCCAGGACACCTCCACTTTAACAGATATTGCTATCTGCATTCTGTTAGCAATACTACACCCCAACATGTTTTCAGGCACCTGGAGACCAGGAACCCAGAACTTTCCTAGAACACCTATGAATGACATCATAGGGTTTAAAGGTACTGGGAAGGTGTGTAACCAGAGACAAACAGGGATTTTACATGTACTGCCTCTACCATGGACAGTGTCCAAGACTCCAGCAGTAAGTTCAGGAGGAGGGTGTGATGTTATACTCCATAATGTTTTATGGGAATATGCTTATGAGTGTAAATATGATGTAACTGGAATATGCTTTATGCAAAGGTCTCTTGTAAGGTATCATTACAAAGCTTATGATCTACTGAGTGTGTTCATCCCATTTGTTTGCATGTATTATTTCTATGTCTGGAGTTAGGAGAATAAGATATAAACTTGTATTACTGATGTAAACATATTAAGTGGAAGCCATTAAGGGTGCTTCAGAATCAATGACCTGTAAATGGCTCTGTATACTTGCAAACCTTCCTGGATACGTGCGGGCCAGCCCTGGAAGAATGGAGGCTGGGGTCTCACAGGACATGTGAACATGGCACCTGATACTGGAATCCATCTTAAACCTGGTGCTTTTCCATTTAGAAGGAGGGGTGGAGACCCAGAGAGACAAAAGATTCCTGCCTTGTGCCAAAGCTATAAAAGGGGGTGGAACAGAACAAAGGCTGCTGCCATTCATGAGAAAACCCCTAGTTTCCACCTAAGATGTTTGCTGGAACACAGAAGCAGGTGTGTGAAAGGATTGGGCCCAGACTAGGAAGTAGTATAGTCTGTGAAAGAAGCTGATTGGAACATCTCTGAGGGTGAGATTTTACCTGTAATCAGTTTCTTAATGTAATTGCGTGGTATTGCTTTATTTTGCTTGGTGAGACTTACTTTGTTCTGTATGTTATTACTTGAAACCACTTAAATCCTACTTTTTATACTTAATAAAATCACTTTTGTTTATTAATTAACCCAGAGTAAGTGATTACTACCTGGGGGAGCAAACAGCTGTGCATATCTCTCTATCGGTGTTATAGAGGCGGACAATTTATGAGTTTACCCTGTAAAACTTTATACAGAGTAAAATGGATTTATTTGGGCTTTCGATCCCATTGGGAACTAGGTGTCTGGGTGCTGGAGATAGGTGACCTGCTGAGCAGTTTTTGGTTTAAGTCTGCAGCGTTGGGGGCATGGACCAGACCTGGGTCTGTGTTGCAGCAGGCTAGTGTGTCTGGCTCAACAAGACAGGGTTCTGGAGTCCCAATCTGGCAGGGAAAACGGGCTCAGAGGTAACGTCAGGTGACAGTCCCAAGGGGGTCTCTGTGACCAGGTCTCTGTAGCTTCTCCTCCTTCCCTTCAGTCTTCCAAATGGTCACTCCACTGAAACTCTGTAGCTACTCAGCTCCTTTCTCTTGTCCTGGTGCCCAGGAAGAGGGATGCAGAAGCCAGGGATGCAGAGGTGAAGCTGTCTCCCAGAATGACAGCAGGGTGGGAGAGAAAGGAGTTGGATGCCAGGTAATTTTCAAAGTAAAAGTACCAAACAATTATCAAAATTGGGATAAAGAATAATTAATTAGAAATACTTCTCATATAACTAGTTCAGGAAAACCAAACTAAAAGATGGAACTGTTTGTTTATAGCTATAATAAGACTGCACTCAGCTTATTAAGGAGACTGAAAATATAAATTTACCAAGGATTCTTTTTCCAGTACATGACGGGATGTCCCAAAACAAACAATTCAACTTGACTTTGAAATAAATAAACATTTATTTAAGTAATCAAAAATGACAGAAGGAAACTAATAAACAACTAATTCAAGAAGGATTATACAAATGAAATATACCAGGTTAAAAAAATAAAAAGAGTGGTACAATGTAGCAACTCCTAAAAGCAACTTCTTAACTAAAAATTGAAATTCTATAATAGAAAATAAATTAAAACAAGGTTGGTTAACTATATTGAATGGAGTAGTGTTATAAAACTGGGTATCGAATTCTAAAACCTTTGAGTGTTAACTACGATGACATTCGTTTATTTTTCTTAAGATACTAACCACATCCACAGGTGGTATGCTCTAATTCAAATTAAGTAGTAGCTAACCATTATTAACAAAATTCAACAGCTAAACTTAAAGAACTAGGTCTGGCCTACATTTCATAGTTAGGCTGATGTAAGTCACCTTGTGTCAACTTAGTTCTGCATGTGTCTACACTGAAATTTGTCTCCCAGCTGTGTAAGCAACCAATTGCGAGTCCTGGGGGAATTCTCTGCCAAAAAAATAAAAATTCTGCACACAATATTTTCAAATTTTGCAAAATTCTGTATATTTTATGTGTCAAAATAACACAATATAATCACACCCGTTTCAATTATTTTTGGTCATTTATTTCAAATACTTGTCAGCAAGTATGTCTGTAACAATACAGACAACAAATTCAGATTCAGAAAATGTTTTTTGACATTTTTTTCTGAGTAATAATTCATTTAAACTACAATACAGAACTGTATTTCCCTCACACCTCAGAAGCAGTGCAAAGGCTTGGGGGAGCTGAGGGAGAGGGAAGTAATTGCTTGGAAGGAGCCTGGGTGTGAAATTGGAGGGTTGTTGGGTATGGATGGGAAAAGTATGGAACAGGTTTTTTGGGGGTTGGGAAAGGACTGTTAGGGAGTTTCCCCATGCAGACCCTGGCTGATCCCTAGCTTCTCCCATTCACTCACGCCCTGTCCCCATGTGTCCTCCTGGAGCACACAGTGGGGGACATGTGAGGTGGGCAGTGCTATATTCTGGGCAAGCATACTGCCAACCGTAGTCGAGAAGGTCACTAACTTTGGTGACACCAGCCAAGACCAACCTCTGGGCCACAGAGTGAACCTCCACCCCCTGTGCCACAAGATGTGGATTGTGCAACAGGAGTTCAGGAAGGAGGTCTCCGCCCTCAGCAGCCGTGACTGATCTGGTTGCAGAGACCAACTTGCAGGGTCTGAGGAGATCTCTGTCAATTCACAGAAATTTTGGAGGAGACATCT
>NW_020694083.1:0-6205 GCF_002925995.2 Terrapene triunguis
AGATTCATAGATTCATAGATTCTAGGACTGGAAGGGACCTCGAGAGGTCATCGAGTCCAGTCCCCTGCCTGCATGGCAGGACCAAATACTGTCTAGACCATCCCTGATAGACATTTATCTAACCTACTCTTAAATATCTCCAGAGATGGAGATTCCACAACCTCCCTAGGCAATTTATTCCAGTGTTTAACCACCCTGACAGTTAGGAACTTTTTCCTAATGTCCAACCTAGACCTCCCTTGATGCAGTTTAAGCCCATTGCTTCTTGTTCTATCCTCAGAGGCTAAGGTGAACAAGTTTTCTCCCTCCTCCTTATGACACCCTTTTAGATACCTGAAAACTGCTATCATGTCCCCTCTCAGTCTTCTCTTTTCCAAACTAAACAAACCCAATTCTTTCAGCCTTCCTTCATAGGTCATGTTCTCCAGACCTTTAATCATTCTTGTTGCTCTTCTCTGGACCCTTTCCAATTTCTCCACATCTTTCTTGAAATGCAGTGCCCAGAACTGGACACAATACTCCAGCTGAGGCCTAACCAGAGCAGAGTAGAGCGGAAGAATGACTTCTCGTGTCTTGCTCACAACACACCTGTTAATACATCCCAGAATCACGTTTGCTTTTTTTGCAACAGCATCACACTGTTGACTCATATTTAGCTTGTGGTCCACTATAACCCCTAGATCCCTTTCTGCCGTACTCCTTCCTAGACAGTCTCTTCCCATTCTGTATGTGTGAAACTGATTTTTTCTTCCTAAGTGGAGCACTTTGCATTTGTCTTTGTTAAACTTCATCCTGTTTAGCTCAGACCATTTCTCCAATTTGTCCAGATCATTTTGAATTATGACCCTGTCCTCCAAAGCAGTTGCAATCCCTCCCAGTTTGGTATCATCCGCAAACTTAATAATCGTACTTTCTATACCAATATCTAAGTCGTTAATGAAGATATTGAACAGAGCCGGTCCCAAAACAGACCCCTGCGGAACCCCACTCGTTATGCCTTTCCAGCAGGATTGGGAACCATTAATAACAACTCTCTGAGTACGGTTATCCAGCCAGTTATGCACCCACCTTATAGTAGCCCCATCTAAATTGTATTTGCCTAGTTTATCGATAAGAATATCATGCGAGACCGTATCAAATGCCTTACTAAAGTCTAGGTATACCACATCCACAGCTTCTCCCTTATCCACAAGACTCGTTATCCTATCGAAGAAAGCTATCAGATTGGTTTGACATGATTTGTTCTTTACAAATCCATGCTGGCTGTTCCCTATCACCTTACCACCTTCCAAGTGTTTGCAGATGATTTCCTTAATTACTTGCTCCATTATCTTCCCTGGCACAGAAGTTAAACTAACTGGTCTGTAGTTTCCTGGGTTGTTTTTATTTCCCTTTTTATAGATGGGCACTATATTTGCCCTTTTCCAGTCTTCTGGAATCTCTCCCGTCTCCCATGATTTTCCAAAGATAATAGCTAGAGGCTCAGATACCTCCTCTATTAGCTCCTTGAGTATTCTAGGATGCATTTCATCAGGCCCTGGTGACTTGCAGGCATCTAACTTTTCTAAGTGATTTTTAACTTGTTCTTTTTTTATTTTATCTGCTAAACCTACCCCCTTCCCATTAGCATTCACTAGGATAGGCATTCCTTCAGACTTCTCGGTGAAGACCGAAACAAAGAAGTCATTAAGCATCTCTGCCATTTCCAAGTTTCCTGTTACTGTTTCTCCCTCTTCACTAAGCAGTGGGCCTACCCTGTCTTTGGTCTTCCTCTTGCTTCTAATGTATTGATAAAAAGTCTTCTTGTTTCCCTTTATTCCTGTAGCTAGTTTGAGCTCATTTTGTGCCTTTGCCTTTCTAATCTTGCCCCTGCATTCCTGTGTTGTTTGCCTATATTCATCCTTTGTAATCTGTCCTAGTTTCCATTTTTTATATGACTCCTTTTTATTTTTTAGATCATGCAAGATCTCGTGGTTAAGCCAAGGTGGTCTTTTGCCACATTTTCTATCTTTCCTAACCAGCGGAATAGCTTGCTTTTGGGCCCTTAATAGTGTCCCTTTGAAAAACTGCCAACTCTCCTCAGTTGTTTTTCCCCTCAGTCTTGATTCCCATGGGACCTTACCTATCAGCTCTCTGAGCTTACCAAAATCCTCCTTCCTGAAATCCATTGTCTCTATTTTGCTGTTCTCCCTTCTACCCTTCCTTAGAATTGCAAACTCTATGATTTCATGATCACTTTCACCCAAGATGCCTTCTACTTTCAAATTCTCAACGAGTTCCTCCCTATTTGTTAAAATCAAGTCCAGAACAGCTTCCCCCCTAGTAGCTTTTTCAACCTTCTGAAATAAAAAGTTGTCTGCAATGCAGTCCAAGAATTTGTTGGATAGTCTGTGCCCCGCTGTGTTATTTTCCCAACATATATCCGGATAGTTGAAGTCCCCCATCACCACCAAATCTTGGGCTTTGGATGATTTTGTTAGTTGTTTAAAAAAAGCCTCATCCACCTCTTCCACCTGGTTAGGTGGCCTGTAGTAGACTCCTAGCATGACATCACCCTTGTTTTTTACTCCTTTTAGCCTAACCCAGAGACTCTCAACACTTCCGTCTCCTATGTCCATCTCTACCTCAGTCCAAGTGTGTACATTTTTAATATATAAGGCAACACCTCCTCCCTTTTTCCCCTGTCTATCCTTCCTGAGCAAGCTGTATCCATCCACACCAACATTCCAATCATGTGTATTATCCCACCAAGTTTCAGTGATGCCAACTGAATGTTGGATCCAATTTCACTGACGTTAGACAGTTATCTGAATCAAGTACTTTCACTGCCCATGAAGTGAAACAATTATTTAGCTTCCTCATTTTTAACTGCCAGAGATGGCTTCCACTATTTTCTTCTACTAAAGCTTATCCTCCATGCTGGTTTATCTTTCATAATATTTGTATCAAACTGTGCACTACTTTGCAAAATATAGGAAATCAATGCAAATAAAGTAAAGGGATCTTAGATTGGGAAAATGTTCACAAGTGGGTCACTTTCATCTTGGGTATAACTCCACTGATCTAAATGAAGTTTGGGTTAAATTCATCCCTGAGTCAATGTTTTAGTGAAATTGTTTCAGTAAAATTATTTTTATAATATTGTAAAACTTAAATGTTCATGGTGCCCTGCAGAATGTAGATAAAACATATTCCCTGCCCAAAAGAGCTTATAATCTAAATAAAACCAGAATTCTATTATTCAAAATTTTTCTAACATGCGGATTACTGGAACTACCAAATTAAAAGCTTGTCTCTCTTACCAACATAACCGATATTACCTCACCCTCCTTGTCTACCTATCACGACATGGAGCTAAGATTACATCAGGGTCTTTAACAAAGAGATAAGGAGTGAGTTGATCAGTCTATAAGTGCCTACATGGGGAACAAATCTTTGATAATTGGCTCTTCATTCTAGCAGACAGAGATCCAATGGCTAGATATTGATGTTAAACAAATTCAAACTGGAGATAAGGTGTAAATTCTTAAGTGATGGTGATTAACCATTGGAACAATTTACCAAGGGTTGTGGTGGACTCTCTATCACTGGCATTTTAAGAACAAGATTCAATATTTTTTTCCAGAAGACATAATCTAGTTCAAACAGGAATTTTGGGGGGGAAGTTCTATGGCCGGTGTTATGCAGGAGGCCAGGCTAGATAATCACTGTGGTCCTTTCTAGCCTTATCTATGAATCAGGTAAGAGGTCATATCCTAATCCTCCAGGTCCATATTGTGATACTCTTATACACAATGAATAGTACCTTACTCCTGGAGCTATCTGAGGAGTTAAGGTACTATACTCAAAGTGAGTAAGGGTATCACAGTCTGGCCCTCAGAAAGTACAATTAAACTAAGAGAACTCCTCAAGTGTCACCTACTGATCTCCTTCACCTGACAGTTGCAAATTAGAACAATGAAACTATGTTGTAGCAAGATTAGAGGGGGTTGACTGGTTCATGATTGACCATGCTTGCATGATATGTTTACAGTGGGAATGGACTATTAGAAAACAAAGATGATCAAGTTTATTTTCACTCCAATTTAAATTTTTAGATTAAAAAAAATGCTGGAGAGAGATACTTCTTAGGGACCCAATACAGCAAGGTACTTAAAGCAAGTACCCAACATGAAGCATATTAACGTGCTTAAAGCTAGGCGTGTGATTAAACATCTTGCTGAACAGAAGCCTAAATGAAGGTGTTGGAGATCCAGGCAACACATTCTGCATCAAGGTCATTTTGGACACTAGTAAGTGTAAATGGGGTACACCAAGAAAAGTCCTGATTGTAGGACTAAAGTCCATGGAAATCTTCCAGGTTTACACGGATTGTATGCAAATTTCCCCTAAGTGAAAGATTCAACAACTGTGTGGAGGTAGAGATAGCTAAACCAAAATGGCACAATAATTTAAAAGTCAAATATCTCCAGTGATATCACAGTGTGTTATATCTGAACTGTAACCTTATACAAGTAGTATTGACATTACTTGAGAATTGCTTAGGGTGTTAATATACCCTGCAGTGTTTTATCTGAAAACTTGTACTTATTTTTGTAAGTTTTCAGTTTAAGATACATATGCAATGATTAATACATCCCAATGTTTTGCTAGAGGACATTGGTCTATAAGGTTAAGTAACATGTTTCACCAGATGTCATTTTGGCTGCAGGTTGTGTTTAAAAATCTTGAATTGTTATGTATAGTAGAACCTCAGAGTTACGAACACCAGAGTTACAAATTGACCAGTCAACCACACACCTCATTTGGAATTGGAAGTACACAATCAGGTAGCAGCAGAGACAAAAACAACAACAAAAAACAAAACAAAACAAAACAAAACAAAACAAAAAAAACCAACCCCATATACAGTACAGCACTCTGTTAAACATAAATTACTAAAAAAAGGAAAGCGGCATTTTTCTTCTGCATAGTAAAGTTTCAAAGCTGTATTAAGTCAATGTTCAGTTGTAAACTTTTGAAAGAACAACCAGAACATTTTGTTCAGAGTTACGAACATTTCAGAGTTACAAACAACCTCCATTCCTGAGGTGTTTATAACTCTGAGGTGCTACTGTATGTGAAACAGATTTATTTATACTGATCAATTTCAAGGCAAAAAAATCTGCTTTTAGTTGCTTCTGAAATCCAGATATTGTTGTTGATTTTTCAGTGTTAACATTTGCAAATAAACTCTTATTAAATATACACTTGTTAAATAGTTCAGCCTTCACACAGTGTTTGATCATTAACTGGCTGAATAAGTCACAAACCCTTACATTATATCAACTTCAGCTTAATATATGGGAGGAAGGACACGTCAGAAAGAACATAAAATTAAATCTAATAACCTCATAGGACTGAAATCTATTTCTACATATATGGGTGTATTTTTTCTTGTATCTGAGGTCATAACTGGACTCTTAGGGTATGTCTACACTACGAGGGTAATTCGATTTTACTTAAATCGAATATGTGGAATCGATATTGCAAAGTCGAACGTGTGTGTCCACACTAAGGACACACTAAGGACAGTAATTCGACTTTGTGAGTCCACACTAACGGGGCGAGCGTCGATATTGGAAGCGGTGCACTGTGGGCAGCTATCCCACAGTTCCCGCAGTCCCCGCTGCCCATCGGAATTCTGGGTCGAGCTGCCAATGCCTTCTGGGTAAAAAAAATTTGTCGTCATCCGTCCGTCACTAACGCCCTCCCTCCCTCCATGAAAGCGCCGGCGGGAAATCAGTTCGCGCACTTTTCTGGTCAGTGAGAGTGCGGACGCCACAGCACTGCGATCATGGATCACGCTGCGACCATCGCTGCACTTCTGGCCGTTCTCAACACCTTGCAGCTTATCATACACCTTTCCCTGAGGCAGATGAAGAGTAATCAGGCGAGGAGGCTACGACACCGCCGTGATGGCCTGAAGTCGGAGAGTAGCACAGAGCTGTCAGAAACCACGAGCCCCAGCGCCCAGGACATCACGGTGGCAATGGGTCATGTGGATATCGTGGAACGTCGATTCTGGGCCCGGGAAACAAGCACGGACTGGTGGGACCGTATAGTGCTTCAGGTCTGGGATGAATCCCAGTGGCTGCGAAACTTTCGCATGCGGAAGGGGACTTTCCTCGAACTTTGTGAGTTGCTGTCCCCTGCCCTGAAGCGC
>NW_020694084.1:0-3387 GCF_002925995.2 Terrapene triunguis
AGACTTATAGAACGAGACCTTCTAAAAATGTTAAAATGTATTACTGGCATGCAAAACCTTAAATTAGAGTGAAAAAATGAAGACTTGGCACACCACTTCTGAAAGGTTGCTGACCCCTGATCTAAACTTTCAAGTCCATGACTTTACAACCTAAATGATATTTTAATAGGTGGGTGTTTGGTATGTAATTTTATCTTAGACTGTTCAGACTCAAAGGTTTACAGACTTGTAAAGAGAGACTGCAACTAGTACCAGAGGGGGGGAAAACAACCCTAAAGCTTCAATCTATTTGTCAGTAATTCTTCCATTAGTTTTCCCTACAACAAAAGGTTCCTGCACTTTTAAATTTAAAATGTTTTATTTTATTTCTTCTAGCAAAGACCTAAATAATGGGGGACAGGGATAACTAAAGATCACTGAAGTAGTCTTCATTCATTAGTGTGCTTTGAAAACATTTTACAATGAAATGTGTTTTAATATAATCAAAACTACATTATAAATAGCACCTAATTTAGTTATCAGGGTTTTAGATTTGCCTTTTCAATGTCATGTTATCCACAATTGTAAAGGTTCAACACAATACTGCAATGAAAACATTAACTATTCCATATCTTGTATGTAGGATAGTGAAGCATGCTACTAAAACTGTAAACTGCTGTCACCCTGCTCATAAAAATGAGATGTGCATTCTCATTAGGCTATCCCAAGTAAACAAAAAATATTAAGAGTTGCTGATTTACAAACAAATGAGGATTTTTTTTAAATCCATAAACAAAAAAAAAAAAAAAAAAGTACTTTTCATTACAGCCTAATTATAGTACATATGTAACGCATGTTACTTTAAAAAAGATTCCTGCTTTAAATCCTAGCATCAGAGCACTGAAATCATGAGTTCTAGCCCTGTGCCGCTTTATAACTGAAAAGCAGTTCAACTTATAAAGTATATTAAAAAATTGTGGGAGACTAAGTCATGAATGATACAGTTTGAAATTGCTGAGATTTTAAAACCAAAATATGGAGCAACATTTAGCAGTTTTCATGTACATTAATGGAACAGGTTAACAAATCCTAGAAACACAATTGTGGATATATAATGGATAATTAAAAAAAAAAAATCTGGTCAACTTTTATCAGTACAAATAAAAGAAATTTTAACATTTGAATATTCTGGAAAGCATAGCCATTAACCGATGAGTGAAAAGATAAATGAAATCTTTACTTTCAGTCTTGCAGTTTGCTTTTCCGTCAAATAGTGTTATTTCAATACTTTTAAAAGTATGAGAAAGTGACTTAAGTACTACATAAACTGAACATTCTCCTATACACCAATGCTTTAGTCTACAACCAATAAATGAAAACTTTCCTTCAAAACTACATTTTTCCCTTTACGGAAAAAAAGAAGCAGCAGCCCAAAAGGAATCAAAACACTTTTAATATATGTTTAATCAATCATTTTTGGGAAAATAGTTTGAGCTACTCATTTCCAGACACTACACAAATCAACACTTCAAGAGAAAAAAAAAAATGTAAAAATGACAAAACAAAAACCCAATCACCACCAAAATCCCCCTTCCTTTCTTTTACCACTACCACCAGCACCAACACATACTTTAACTGAAAAGCTTACCTTCTTCTGATACCAGACTATAGCATCTGTTACTTTTGACGCCATTTATTCTACTGCATTCGCACGGTAGTCATTTTAGGCTGTTGAAAGAAAGACAAATTTTACTTCCACCTTCCAAGAAAAGACTGATCAACAGGCATGTAAACTACTCTAGTTACCTGCAGAGTAAAATGGTCTACAGGAATACTTACATTACATCTTGCCTCGTTATTTTAGTGATACGTTTTCCCCAACTAAACAAAAATCTGCTGCCAGACTAAGGAGACAGAAGTTTTCTATTATAACAGCTTTCTCCACCCTGTAAAGTAATGCATACCTGGCAAACAAAGTAAGCTTTACTGCTCAGCTAAGTCTCATAGGATATATCTACACTGCAAAACAAACAAAAAAACAAAAACAAAACAAAACACACATGGTACCAAGTCTCATGGGGAGACTGGTTCAAGTTCATAGGGCTTGGGCTGCAGAGCTAAAATTTGCAACAGACATTTAGGATCAGGCTGGAGTTCAGGCTCCAAGACACACCCCAGACATGGGGTTTCAGATCCTGGACTCCAGCCTGAGCCTGAATATCTACACTGCAATGTTTAGCCCTGCAGTCTGAAACCTGCAAGCCAAAGTCAGTTGACCTGGGCCAGCCGCAGCCATGCCATAGGTCTTTTATTGCAGTGTAGAAGCACAGACCTTTAAGGCCAGAAGGGACAATCATTATCAACTAGTCTGACCTGCACATTGCAGGCCACAGAAACTCATCTACCCACTCCTGAAATAGGCCCATAGCCTGTGGCTGAGTTACTAAAGTCTTCAAATCTTGATTTAAAGACTCCAAGTTAGAGAATCCACTATTTACTCTAGTTCAAACTAGCAAGTGATCCATGCCCCATGCTGTAGACGAAGGCAAAAAGCCCTCGGGGTCTCTGCCAACCTGACCAGGCGGGGGGGGGGGGGGGGAATTCCTTCCCAATCCCAAATATGGCAATTGGTTAAATGCAGGTCAATGAGGCCCATTGCCAGACACCTGGGAAAGAATTCTCTGTAGTAACTTGGAACCCTCCCCATCTAGCATCCCGTGTCCTGCCACTGGAGATATTTGCTAATAGCTGTCAACAATGGGCCTCATGCCATTGTATGCAACTTCATTAGGGTTACCATTCGTCCGGATTCCCCCGGACATGTCCAGCTTTTTAAGCTAAAAATAGCGTCCGGGGGGAATTTGTAAGTGTCCGGACTCCCCCCCCCCCCCCCCCTTGCAGAGCGCGCGCAGCTAACAGGGCAGCCGGCCGGATGGTGCCAGTTACATGGGGTTCCGACAGCCAGAGAGAGCCCCTCCTCCTCTCCCCTGCAGCTGAGATCACTCCCTCCCCTCCCTCCCTGCATTCGCAGATCGCCTCAGGCAGTCTGGAGCTCCTCCCCCGCTCCTCCTCCACTGCTGCCCAGCGTGCCGGGACGAACGGCTCAGATCGTTCCTGAGCAAGTTCACAGAGACATTAGGCGAAGGCCAACAACAAGGGGGCCAGAGGGTTGGAGAAGGGGCAGGGAGGTTTTGGAGGGGGCAGTCAAGAGATGGGGGGGGTAGGGAGTTCGGGGGGGCTTTCTGGGGGGGTGTGGATAAGGTTTTGGGCAGTCAGGGTACAGGTATGGGGTAGGGTCCTGGGGGGCAGTTAGGGTGGGGGGGTCTTAGGAGGGGGCAGTCAGGGGACAAGGAGCGGGGGGGGTGTTGGGAGTTCTGGGGGCGGGGCTGTCAGGGGGCAGGAGTGGGG
>NW_020694085.1:0-463 GCF_002925995.2 Terrapene triunguis
CTCAGACTCAGACTCAGTCTCAGACATGTGGCAGACTTCTCGTGTTCCAGCAACACTTGGCTTGACTTTCTTGGCTTTCTTTTGTTTTCTCTGCTTGGTTTACCTGAGTCTTTCCTCAGGAATTGGCCTGCCTAGCTTTTTTCTTGACTTGCTTGGCTTCAGTGGATCTTTCCTTGCTTGGCTCCACTTGCCTGTGTCTTTCTTTGCTTGGCTTGCCTGACTCTCTTGCCTTCTGTTCCTGGCTCTGTTCGCTTGGTTTTCTCGCTCTTATTTTGCCTTCTTTGATTTCTTCCTGGTCTGGCCTGATTATGACTGGCCTGACAAAGTGTGGCTTGGCTAAGCCACCTCTTGCAATCACCACAGTAGTATGCTGACCCTGTCTGAGCCTGCAGCCTTTTATAACCTCAGTGCAGACAGAGAAAACATACTTTCTGATTGGTTGTCTGAGAACCAATGGGCAGCT
>NW_020694085.1:473-2187 GCF_002925995.2 Terrapene triunguis
TAGAAATATGAAATATAACTCTGAGGGCCTATTGTAATTATGCAAAGTGTGGGCCATTAATGGTGGTTTGGAATCTTGATGACTCCCATTAACAGGACAATCGTCTGCAGATGGCTCTCTTTTACTTGTAAGTCTCCCTGTATACCTGTGTGCTGGCAAGTGGGTAATGTTTTCCCTTTAAAAAGGTGATCAAAGTTTAGGTGAACCCCTCCAGGTATTTAATAATTTCAGAAAGCCTGATTCTAGTATCACTTATACTGTATAAATCTGATAGTACTTTAAACGAGTCAATGGTTTTATAATGGGGTAACTAAAACGAAACAAAACAAAACAAAACAAAACAAAAAGAACAAAACAAAAAGAAAAACCAAGCCCATAGGCTTTATCCTTCCTGTGTAATGGATTAAATTTTTCTGTCATGAGTTTGTTCTTTTTTCTGTTTTCACAAAACATGCAATACACATCAACTTCACTATGGGAAAAATGTTCCTAATCTTCAATCTATTGGGGAAATGCCTGAAAAAAACACAGAAATCACCTCCCAGAATCTACACGATTTAGACATTTATGCTCCAATAGGTCTGTTGGTCTATAAGGTGCCACAGGACTCTTTGTCGCTTTTTACAGATCCAGACTAACACGGCTACCCCTCTGATACTTGACACCATTTAGACAATTTCTGATGTAAATTTCTTAATGAAATGATTGAGTTCTATCTTTCTAGGCTTTTATACCATAGTATCAACGCAGCTACCTGACCAACTGAATGATCCCTTAAAATTGTAGGATAGTAAAAGAGGAAATTAATTCACAAAAGAAGACCAGGCATTTTAACTGCTTTTATTAGACCATACTGATGCATTTGAAAAGAGCCTTGCAATCAAGTCAATGTCATTTCTCCCAAATCTGGGGTGGCAGTCTCCCCTTTGCTCTGTTCTCACTTAACAGGGACAGGAGCAGGGGCAATCCTTCTCTTGATGGCTCTCCTGCCATTCCTCTTCTTGGAAGGTAAAACCACAGGCTGATTTAAGTGCAGGACTCCGCCCTGAGAGATGGTGACACCTCCCAGCAGTTTCTTGAGCTCTGAGTCGCTGTGAATGGCCAGCTGCAAGTGCCGTGGGGAAATCCGACGCTTCTTGCTGCGTGCAGCGACTTCCCCAGCAATATCCACAATCTCATGAGTCACTTATTGAAGCACCGCGGCCATATCTACCGGGGCTCCAGCTCCAATACGGTCTGCAAATTGTCCTTTGCGGAGCAATCTGTCTATGCGACTGACAGAGAACTGCAGCCCAGCTCGGGAAGAACGGGTGATTTTGGCCTTAGGGTCTTTTGCGGTTGAGGTCTCCCCAGAGTGCTCAGACTCAGACTCAGACTCAGTCTCAGACATGTGGCAGACTTCTCGTGTTCCAGCAACACTTGGCTTGACTTTCTTGGCTTTCTTTTGTTTTCTCTGCTTGGTTTACCTGAGTCTTTCCTCAGGAATTGGCCTGCCTAGCTTTTTTCTTGACTTGCTTGGCTTCAGTGGATCTTTCCTTGCTTGGCTCCACTTGCCTGTGTCTTTCTTTGCTTGGCTTGCCTGACTCTCTTGCCTTCTGTTCCTGGCTCTGTTCGCTTGGTTTTCTCGCTCTTATTTTGCCTTCTTTGATTTCTTCCTGGTCTGGCCTGATTATGACTGGCCTGACAAAGTGTGGCTTGGCTAAGCCACCTCTTG
>NW_020694086.1:0-1178 GCF_002925995.2 Terrapene triunguis
AGCAGCCCTTTGTGCTGCTGCATGGAACATACAAGTCAGGTCTGAGAGAGACTAAGCAAGGGATTAGTAGCTAGGGACTTGTGCGCTATGTTTCTGGTTCAAGACAATTCCCTTCCTGTTGCCTCAGTTTCCCCATTTGTAAAAGTGGGATACCTCCTGGGAATAGTGAGCAATAATCTGTGTAGCACCTATAAACAGGAACAACCCCAACTAAATCATCCCATCCAGGGCTTTGTCAAGCTGGGCCTTAAAAACCTCTAAGGATGGAGATTCCACCACCTCCCTGGGTAACCCATTCCCGTTCTTCACTCCCCTCCTAGTCAAACAGTGTTTCCTAATACCCAACCTAAAACTCCCCCACTGCAACTTGAGACCATTGCTCCTTGTTCTGTTATCTGCCACCACTGAGAACAACCGAGCTCCAACCTCTTTGGAACCCCCCTTCAGGTAGTTGAAGGCTGTTATCAAATCCGCCCTCACTCTTCTTTTCCGCAGACTAAACAAGCCCAGTTCCCTCAGCCTCTCCTCGTAAATCATGTGCCCAAACCCCCTGATCGTATCCGTTGCCCTCCGCTGGACTCTCTCCAATTTGCCCACATTCTTTCCGTAGTGGGGGGGGGGGCAAAATTTGACACAGTTCTCCAGAGGTGGCCTCACCAGTGCCGAATAGAGGGGAATAATCATGTCCTCGATCTGCTGGCAATGCTCCTACTAATACAGCCCAATATGCCGTTGGCCTTCTTGGCAACCAGGGGACACTGCTGACTCACATCCAGCTTATCGTCCACTGTATTCCCCAGGTCCTTTTCTGCAGAAATACTGCTTAGCGAGTTGGTCCCCAGCCTGTAGCGGTGCGTGGGATTCTTCCATCCTAATTGCAGGACTCTGCACTTGTTCTCATTGAACCTCATCAGATTTCTTTGTGCCGAAACCTCCAATTTGTCTAGGTCACTCTGGACCCTATCCCTACCTTCCAGCATATCTACTTCTCTCCCCAGCTTTAAGACAGGATGTAGATCCAAGTGAATAAATCATTGTCTGTGATGCTGGAGAGGGAGCTTCACCTTATCCGTGAAATCACAGGTTTCCACCATAAAACGATGAGGCTCATCCAGCAGCACAGTGGGGGATGGTGTTGTGGATTTATGATGATCCTCTGGCTGGGTCCCTGTCATGAC
>NW_020694087.1:0-6690 GCF_002925995.2 Terrapene triunguis
CCTTTAGCTGGTGCAGGAGGAAGGGGTGGGGGACCCAGGTACAATGTTGCCTGGTAACTTATTCTAATTAATTGTGAGAGTGGGGAGCATCCCCCCATATATAGCACCTTCTCCCCCTCTCGTATACAGCACATCCCCCAAGCACACGGCATGTCCCCCCCATGTACACAGATCCTCCCACCAGGTATACAACACCTGACCCCTCCTGTATTCAGCACATTCCCCCAAGCACACGGCATGTCCTCCGCCATGTGCTCAGATCCTCCCCCCACTGCAGGTACACAGCACCTGATCCCCTCCCCCCTGTATATAACACATCCCCCCCAGCTAGGGCCCTAACAAATTCACATTCCATTTTGGTAAATTTTGCAGTCACCGTTTCAGATATTTAAAACTGAAATGTCTCGGTGTTGTAACCATGGGCGTCCTGATCCAAAAGGGGTATTTGGGGGGTCGCAAGGCTGTTGGAGGGAGGTTGCAGTATTGCCACCCTGGCGCTGCCTTCAGAGCTGGGCAGTGGGAAAGCGGCAGCTGCTGGCTGGGAGCCCAGCTCTGAAGGCAGCACCGCTGCCAGCAGCAGCGCAGAAGTGAGAGTGGCATGCTATGGAATTGCCACCCTTACTTCTGTACGGCCGCCAGCAACAGCCACGGAGCTTCCTGCAGCCAGGGAAGGTTCCCGGAGGTGGGTCTGGCCCCGGCGTGGCCTGTGCAGGGGAAGAGGAAGTCCAATCCCTCCTCAGCCCTGCCGGGACTAGCAGCTGGAGCCCAGTAGGAGCCCCTGGCTGGGGTGCCCCCAGCCCTGCCCCTCACTGGCTCTGGCCCCATCACTCAGGGGTTAAAGGAGCCTTGGGCTGGCAGTGTATGTGTGTGTGCGTGGGGGGGTGACCACAGTGCCCCCCCCCATCCATGGTGCCCTGGGCGGCTGCCCACATCATCCACCCATAAGGCCAGCCCTGACAATGCCCCCATATCATGCCACCCTCACTTCTGCGCTGCTGCTGACAGCAGCACTGCCTTCAGAGCTGGGTGCCCGGCCAGCAGCCACTGCTCTCCAGCTGCCCAGCTCTGAAGGCAGCAGAGAAGTAAGGGTGGCAATACTGCGACCCCCCTAAAATAGACAGATTTCATGGAGGAGACCAGATTTCACAGTCCATGACATTTTTCATGGCCATGAATTTGGTAGATCCTTACCACCAGAACATGGCATAACCCCATATACACAGGCCCTCCCCCCCAGATACATAGCATATGCCCCCCTGCGTACAGCATGAACCCCCATCCTGTATACAGCACCTAGCCCACAGTTCAACTCACCGGTGAGGAGAGCGAGCCAGGCCCAGAGCAGTAGCGTCCGGATGGGCCCCATTTCTGCAACAAACAAGAGACAATAAAAAATGGGAACTGGAAAAGAAAGGACTAGAAAGAGACTGACAGCCTCCACTCTAACCACTAGAACCCATTCCCCTCCCAGAGCCCAGGAGTCCTGACCCCCAGCCCCTCCCTGCTCTAACCACTAGACCCCTCTCCCCTCCCAGGGTTGGGGATAGAACCCAGGAGCCCTGGCACCCAGCACCCCCATGCTCTAACCACGTGACTGGACTTACCTCGTCAGGGCCATCTGGTTGAAACCTCATCTGGATTGTCGGGCTTTTGTACTATCCGCGTATGGGGGTCCAGCCAATGGCGCAAGGGACATGCCCACTTGGCACCCTCCAGCAATAGTTCATCCCCAGCCCCTTTCAGAGTGGGTGGTGCCTCCTGCTCATTGGCTGCTCAGAGACTCAGTAGGTGGGAACGGTGGGATGGATTCTTCTGGAGAGCCTGTGGGACCCGCCCAGTGCTGTGCTGAAGTACTGCCAGCTGCCACATGGGGGCAGCCATGAGTGCTGGGTGCAGGATGTATCCGTATCTATCTATCTATCTATCTATCTATCTATCTATCGTATGGCCATTCTGCCATCCCTATCGACTAACATTCATTCTCAGAGTGCCCAACGCCTCATTACCATGAAGACGACGGTGAGAAGAATGTCATGCTGGGACCCAGGGGCCATTCCCCAGCAAAGAGGGCTCTGGGTAGCTGGGAAATCAGCTCCCGAGTGGGGTGAAAGCCCCATCACTCAGGATATTAAGTGCTAGGACTGTGTAGAGCCATGAGGAGCAGCCTTTCGGGAATCATCGTGCCTTGGTTGAAGTTGGTTTGCACTCATCTTTTGGCAAATCTCTTTTGCCACTGAGTGTCAGTGGGATCTAGTGGCAATGACACTGCATTGGGGGGCAGGGCTCCTGGATTCTGTTCCTGGCTTTGCCATTGGGACCTTGGGCAGGCCTCTCCCCCTCTTTGTTCCACTTCCTGCCTCCTTTGTCTATCTATATTGTGAGCTTTTGGGGGCAGGGACTGCCTCTCGTGTCTGTGCAGCACCTGGTACAATGGGGACCTGATCTCAACTGTGGCAGGGACTGTCTCTTGTGTTTGTGCAGCATCTGGCACAATAGGGCCCTGATCTCAGGTGACAGTTAAATCCTGCTCTGGAGATGTTTCTAAAGGTAGAACTGAGAATAGAAGCCAGGAGTCCTGATTCCCAGGTCTCAGTACTAACCACTACATCCCACTCCTCTTCCACAGCTAGGCATATAACCCAGGAGTCCTGACTCCCAGCTCCCCCTGCTCTGACCCACTAGACCCAACTCCCCTCCCAGATCTGGAAGCAGATATCAGGCTGTTGTCAATATCATGAACCCTTCTGAAAAGCATGGCCCATTATGACATGAATGTGCACTCAGTGCCAGCTGGTTGGAGTGTGGTATGTGGGATATGGTGCTTTGTTTGAATGGCTGTGACCCAGAATGGAGCTACCCAGACTGATTTTATCCATTCAGCATTGGGTCAACTCTACACTATCGCTTCTGCCTTTTCTTCTGATAATTGCTGAGCAAAGGAACAGCTGGGACTTAATCTTTTTCCAGGACGCAATGCTCCCTATTTATTAGTGAAAAGTTTGATTGTATAAAAACACAAAACCGAGCCAGAAAATGCTGGTTGAAAGTTTTTTTTTTCCAGGCTGGGGATTTGTGCATCAAAACATTGCAATACAGATAAGAACATAAGAATGGCCGTACTGGGTCAGACCAAAGGTCCATCTAGCCCAGTATCCTGTCTACCGACAGTGGCCAATGCCAGGTGCCCCAGCAGGAATGGACAGAACAGGTAATCATCAAGTGATCCATTCCATGTCGCCCATTCCCAGCTTCTGGCAAACAGTGGCTAGGGACACCTGCCCATTCTGGTTAATAGCCATTGATGGATGGACCTAGCCTCCATGAATTTATCTAGTTCTTTTTTGAACCCTGTTATAGTCTTGGCCTTCACAACATCCTCTGGCAAAGAGTTCCACAGGTTGACTGTGCGTTGTGCGAAGAAATACTTCCTTTTGTTTGTTTTAAATCTGCTACCTATTAATTTCATTTGGTGATCCATAGTTCTTGTGTTATGAGACAGTAAATAACACTTCCTTATTTACTTTCTCCACACCAGTCATGATTTTATAGACCTGTATCATATCCCCCCTTAGTTGTTTCTTTTCCAAGCTGAAAAGTCCCAGTCTTATTAATCTCTCCTCATACGGAAGCTGTTCCAGACCCCTAATAATTTATGTTGCCCTTTTCCAATTCCAATATATCTTTTTTGAGATGGGGTGACTACATCTGCACACAGTATTCAAAATGTGGGCGTACCATAGATTTATATAGAGGCAGTATGATATTTTCTGTCTTATTAGCTATCCCTTTCTTAATGATTCCCAACACTCTGTTTGCTTTTTTGACTGCCGCTGCACATTGAGTGGATTTTTTCAGAGAACTATCCACAATGACTCCAAGATCTCTCTCGAGTGGCAACAGCTAATTTAGACACCATCATTTTATATGTATAGTTGGGATTATGTTTTCCAATGTGCGTTACTTTGCATTTATCAACATTGAATTTCATCTGCCATTTTGTTGCCCAGTCACCCAATTTTGAGAGATCCTTTTGAAGCTATTCGCAGTCTGCCTGGATCTTAACTATCTTGAGTAGTTTTGTATCATCTGCAAATTTTGCCACCTCACTGTTTACCACTTTTTCCAGATCATTTATGAATATGTTAAATAGGACTGGTCCCAGTACAGACCCCTGGGGTACACCACTATTTACCTCTCTCCATTCTGAAAACTGACCATTTATTCCTACTCTTCGTTTCCTATCTTTTAACTAGTTCCTGATCCATGAGAGAACCTTCCCGCTTATCCCATGACAGCATACTTTGCTTAAGAGCCTTTGGGTGAGGGACCTTGTCAAAGGCTTTCTGAAAATCCAAGTACACTATATCCACTGGATTCCCTTGGTCCACATGCTTGTTGACCCCCACAAAGAATTATAGTAGATTGGTGAGGCATGATTTCTCTTTACAAAAAACATGTTGACTATTCCCCAACAAATCGTGTTAATCTATGTGTCTGACAATTTTGTTCTTTACTATCGTTTCAACCAGTTTGCCCGGTACTGAAGTCAGGGCTTACCGGTGTGTAATTGCCGGGATCACCTCTGGAGCCTTTTAAAAAATTAGTATCACATTAGCTATCCTCCAGTCATCTGGTACAGAAGTTGATTTAAATGATAGGTTACAAACTACAGTTAGTAGTTCTGCAATTTCACATTTGAATTCTTTCTGAACTCTTGGGTGAATACCATCAAGTCCTGGTGACTTATTACTGTTTAGTTTATCAATTTGTTCCAAAACCTCCTCTGGGACAGTTCCTCAAATTTGTCACCTAACAAAATGGCTCAGGTTTGGGAATCTCCCTCACATCCTCAGCCATGAAGACAGATGCAAAGAATTCATTTAGTTTCTCCGCAATGGCCTTATCGTCCTTGAGTGCTCCTTTAGCATCTCGATCGCCCACTGGCTGTTTACCAGGCTTCCTGTTTCTGATGAACTTAAAAATGTTTTTGCTTTTACTTTTTGAGTCTTTGGCTAGCTGTTTTTCAAATACTTTTTTGGCCTTCCTAAGATGTATTTACTTATTAATATTTCTATTACAGTATCCCCTAGAAGGTTGCCAACTGAGATCGGGGCCCTATTGTGTCAGGCACTGCACAGAAACACAGTAACTGAAATCAGGGCCCAATTGTGCTGAGCGCTGCCCAGACACCAATGAGAGATAGTCGCTGTGCCCGTGAGCCCGTGCTCAAAATCTAAACAGCCATGGCTGACAAAGGATGGATGTCTTGTCTATATTCATGGTTGCACTGTTTTAACTTTAAATCAGATTTAACTCAATTTACTTAAATGGCTACGAAATGTGGTGTGGACGCACTTAATCTAAATTAAACTTACTTTATTATAAGCATCGCTAGTAGCACTGCTTTAGTTATTGTTGCCTGGCATGTCCCATTATAACAGCCTATTTTCAGTTGCTTATAACTTTACTACATTTTATCCATTTGGCTGAAATCTTCCATGCTGGGTGTCTGACTCAGGCTGCGGGGTTTTGTTTTGTTTTTGATTTTGATTTTAAAGTTTCAGCATAAACAATTTAGCCATTTTCAACGTTAAGGGTGAACACTTTGTTTAGGGTGACCAGACAGCAAATGTGAAAAATCAGGATGGGGGTGGGGGGTAATAGGAACCTATATAAAAAAAAGACCCAAAAATTGGGACTGTCCCTATAAAATTGGGACATCTGGTCACCCTAACTTTGTTTTGCCTGTGTTAATTTTTTATTTATTTATGTATTTTTACAACTGTTGCCTTGAGCAGCTCTAGCACGTCCGTGCTTTGGAGCAGGGACTGGAAATTTGGAAGGGGATGGTCACCCTGGTGTCAGGGATGTGCCTTTTCCTGTATTTGTGAAAATCTGCCAGTATTTGGCCAAAAATGAAACTCTCAGTTCTCACATGTTCAATAGAGACATGCTGGCAGCTAAATTAGCCAATGATTCCATCTGCACTGAGCATGCTCCAGCTTACGGCTCCTACCTGTGCTTGGTCTGCACATCCCTGCGGAACGGGGAATGCTTCAGCCTAGGGCTGCTGGGTCTCAGCTGGACTTTCCCTGGAATTGCTCCTCCACATGCTGTGGAAATGGAACAGGCAGCAGCAACTGCCAAGAAGGCTGACGGCATTTTGGGCTGTATAAGTAGGGGCATTGCCAGCAGATCGAGGGACGTGATCGTTCCCCTTTATTCGACATTGGTGAGGCCTCATCTGGAATACTGTGTCCAGTTTTGGGCCCCACACTACAAGAAGGATGTGGAAAAATTGGAAAGAGTCCAGCGGAGGGCAACAAAAATGATCAAGGGTCTGGAGCACATGACTTATGAGGAGAGGCTGAGGGAACTGGGATTGTTTAGTCTCCAGAAGAGAAGAATGAGGGGGGATTTGATAGCAGCTTTCAACTACCTGAAGGGGGGTTCCAAAGAGGATGGAGCTCGGCTGTTCTCAGTGGTGGCAGATGACAGAACAAGGAGCAATGGTCTCAAGTTGCAGTGGGGGAGGTCCAGGTTGGATATTAGGAAACACTATTTCACTAGGAGGGTGGTGAAGCACTGGAATGCGTTACCTAGGGAGGTGGTGGAGTCTCTTTCCTTGGAGGTTTTTAAGGCCCGGCTTGACAAAGCCCTGGCTGGGATGATTTAGTTGGGAATTGGTCC
>NW_020694088.1:0-2161 GCF_002925995.2 Terrapene triunguis
GAGTACTTCTTCAGTGGTCAACTTTCTGTGAGAGGAGATTGGATTCATTCCAAGTCTGACCAACTGGGGCATTCTGTAGAAAGCTTTTCAGCCGTCATTGGAATGTTCTGTAAAGCAGAAAATACCGCCGCCCACCCCCCCAATGCCACTTCTTCTAACCTCAGCTGTCAATGCCTTCCCTCAATTGAAGTGTATGGAATTGCGCTGATGTACCCTGGCTCAGCATCTGCCCCTTGAGTTTTACAAAGGAATGTTTCATAAAGAAAGGGAAATGAAAAGCTTTTTTGAATGAAAATCAAAGAGCCCCAAATTCAGAGGCTAGGAGTCATGAACTCTCTATTGGAATGACATCAGAAACCTAAACATGCATTTGTAAAATTAGGCTAATCCACACCTTGGGGGCATCTACTCCCAGGAAAAATATTCTCCCATTAAAATAATGCAACACAGTGGACACAGACAACTTTAATGAGCGTGATATACTTTGAAGTCCTTTGATTTGAGGAAGCTATGATCATTGAGCACAATGTCAATATTACATCAGATTTATGTGGAGGTCAACAAGCACATAGAGGTGAAGGATACATCGGGAGCATGTGGCAGAGTCAGAAATAAATCCCAGTAATAGGCCACATACTCACCATGGCTTCTCTATTACATTGGACAGTTACCATTTTAGGCTTCCATATATCCCATTGCAGTATCAGTGAAGTCAGTTGAATAAAAGCAGGAATGTAGCTGGCCCATAAAATTTTAAGATGAAAGACAGTTTCAGGGTGTAAGGTGCATGTCACACCATGTGGAGTTAGGAACAAACTAATCATCAGAACCACAGAGGGGAAAAAAAAGTACATCAATTGAAGGAGTTACGCAAAGTTTGTTTTGTAACTAAATAGGCGTTCAGGCACACCGGGCCTCTGAAGTCCCCCCAGGCTGTCTACAAAACTATAAAAACACTCAAGAGTCCAAAGTCTTCTAACCCCTTGTCTAACTTATTCTCCTCTGTGAAATGAATAAGTCGTATTCGTCTCGCTATCTGTGGAATCATTCAGATGATGCGTTCGTGATCCTTTTAATTTAGCCCTGAATCTTAGACATACCCCACACTTGTGATTCTTAACAATGGGAAGAGATTTGTTTTTCTCACTAATTTTCCCATTACTGAGCAGCAGGCATTGCTTTCTTCCTGGTTGAGAAGTTAAGAGTTGGATTTTAAGAGCACGGGATGCATTTGGGAAAGTAGTTCCTATTGATTTCAGTTGGAACTTGGGCATTCAAATCCCTTTGGTAGCTCTGAAAATTCTCACCCCCAATTTTTCATGTAGGGTTTTGGAAGAAACTCCCAAAATTTCCTCCATAGAGGCTTGATTCGTTCTTCTTCTGCTGTCTTCTGAAGAAGCTGGTAAGCGACACTCATTGAGACATGATACTGCATTGGATGGGCCACTTGTCCCTTGCTGCATGGCAATTATTACCTTCTCATATGCACAAGGGATTATAGGTGCAGGTCCTCATCTGGTCTCACTTAGTGTAGCTCCAGTGAATGGATCAGTACACATTTACACCAGCTGAGGAAGTGGTGTTTAGTGTTTTGTTTTGATTTTTAAAAAAAGCCAAACACTTCCCTTCCTTGATCAGCAAGTGTTGATGACACACTGAGGTTTATACATCAAACCAACACATTTTGATGCTGACCTCAACTCATTTCTAGTTAGAGGTTACATCCTAACAAGGAAAATGGCATTATTAATGCTATCCCAGCCAAGTTCTGTTTTATAATTTTAATGGACTGAAAATCCCAAGCATTAGTGATAGAAACTATATACTGCTTAGAGACAGGGCAAAGAAAGTAACAAGGATTCAAAATAGCTAGTTCTTTCTTTCTGTCTTTCTTTCTTTCTTTCACTCTCCTTCTGTCTCTCTCTCTTTAGGTGTCTATTTGACCTCAATTGAATTAGGTGCTCAATATAAAATTTTTTATTCCACTTGCTCACACACATTAAATTTACTGTCTTCCCTGCTGTGTCTCTGATTTATCTCCACTGCAGAAAGATGTCTTGTTTCACAAATGTGTGGAGTGACACTCCACAAAGCATGTGTGGACAGCTTCCACAAGCCTTACATAAGGTAGTGCCCTGAGCCCACAGTGCTGATAAAACCA
>NW_020694089.1:0-3338 GCF_002925995.2 Terrapene triunguis
CCCCGGGCAGGATCGGAGGCCCCAGAGGGGACAGGCCACATGCCCCATGCCCCGGCCCCCTGACCAGCCAGACCCCATCCCCGGGCGGGATCGGAGGCCCCAGAGGGGACAGGCTGCCCAGGCCTGGCTCAGCTCCCAGACCCAGCTTATTCAGTGCTGCCTGGCAGCAGAGGGAGCCCACGCCAGCCCCTCCAGTCTGGGAACAGTCTGTACCTTCTCCTCCCGGCCCTGCCCGGCTCCGCAGGGCGCATCGTTATCCAGGCAGAGGCAGGTGCCACACAGGGAGATGCCAGGCATGGGTCCCGCTCTGGCCTGGGGGGTGGTGCTGGGGGTGCCTGAGAACTCCTGGAGCAGTTGCAGGAGAGAAGCCAGCATCCTCACGGCCACCCTGTGTACCACACTGAGCCCATGGTGCGGCGTCCAGGCTCACCCCAAGCCACATGCCCGTGGGCCACCCATGGGGCACCGGGGAGCCACCACACTGCCGTCCTGCTGCCCCTGTGCAGAACCTGCAGTGGGCAGCTCCTGCCTGTGGGCACCCTGGGGAAGGGGCATGGACATCCGTGGGGAGCAGGGACCCAGGCAGGAGAGAGGATGGAGCGAGTGACAGAGCTGCCAGCCAGCGAGGGAGCGAGGGAGACGCGCCGAGTGGAGAGGAAAATTATTGGGGCGGAAATTTTACCCAGCCTGCCCTGCTCTCCCAGCAACAAAGAGCCAGCGGGCGCGCGGGCCGGACCCAGCCGGAGCCTGGGCACCCCCTCCCCTGCCCATTAACCCCGAGACAGCCGGGGCTCCTGCCCACACGCAGCCCAGAGCCCCTGAGTGCCACCTCACCCAGCAGCATGCAGCCCCCCCGGCACCTCGCCGGGCTACCCCCAGCCCCCAAGAGGGAGCCACCCAGCTGCCCTGGGACTGTCCGTGGTGCTGGGGAGCAAAGGGAGGCCTGTCCTGCCCCCGGGGATAGGGATGGCTCATGGGTGTCTGAGCAGAGCTGCTGGCCGCGGGGGCAGGGCCTCAGCCCCAGGAACAGGGGTGTCTAGGGCAACCCTTGTGCAGAGTCTGAGTGAGCCCAAGGGGCTGGCGAGGTGAGGCGGGGCAAGGCTGGTGGTGGGGCCGGCGGGGTGGCAGGGCAGGGGCTGGGGAGCTCCCTGGCATGGGTGTGCTTGGATCAGGTGGGGCTGGTGCCATCCCAACGGCTAAGGGGGCCAGCTGGACCCGGAGAGGAGAGCAAGCGTGTGTGTGCGTCAGCACAGGGCAGTGAGTGTGTGTCCCTGCACCAGCGTGTGGAGCAGTTGTGCAGGGAACCCCAGCAGCAGCATAGGCGTGTGCCTGCCCCGGGGCCCTGGCTGGATGTGCGTGGATGGATGTCACAGCGGTGTCAGCCATCGCAGAGGTGTGTGTGACTGGCAGGGGGTGTGTCTGTGTGGGCAGAGGTGCCCATGCAGGTGTCCCTGTGTAAGCGTGTGTGAGCCTGGGCACTGGCATGTGAACCTGGGCACCCGCATGTGAGCCTGGGCTGCTGCGTGTGAACCGATGTGACGAAGTGGGGGATTTTCTTGTTTTTTTTCATGTTTTTCCAATGGTTGCATGCAGAGCGGGTGGGACTCAGTGTCCCTGGGTGTTACTGGTTTAACGAGGTGAGGGGAGAGGGAGTTTGTTGTTACAGAGGACCAGAGAGGGGACTTGGGACCCCAGCCAATGGCCTGGAGGACAGATACCCAAGCGACTGGTGACCTGACGACTGGGAGGCCCAGCTTGGGAGTCACAGCCGGTTCTGGCTAGTGGGAGGACAATGGGCTGCGGAGAGAGGACCCCAGTGACCTGACCAGCCGGTTCCAGCCAGAGGGGACACAGGACAGAAGCGAGGAGAGGAGGCCCAGGCGACCCTGTTTACCTGGAGAGAAGACAATGGACAGAGGCGGGGGCTTGGGGCCAGGGATCTCAGATGCCCAGCTGGGAGCAGGGGGGCTCTGGGCTGGAGAGGGGGAGCAGGCAGAGCCCCCCTGGATGCAGAGAGACTGGGATGTGCTGGGCTGAGGGAGGCCAGGCCTGAGGCCCTGAGAGTTTCCTGTGCTGGGTTCAACTCTCAATAAACCCTCCTGTGTTACGCTGGCTGAGAGTCGCTCCGGGCTAGAGAACAGGGGGCATCAACCCCTTCGGGGGGCGGAGGCCCCGAGGGTCCAGAGCGAGGGGACTCCCTGAGGGGGCCCACGGCGAGAAACAGGTGTGCTAGGGCTCCGAGAGGTGCGGACCCAGGAGGTGGAGGGGCCTGACCCCGGGAGAGAGTGGACCCCCGAGAAGGGCTGTCTCACTAAAAGGGGCACCCCCACGGACCGCACGGGGCCGAGTGGGCACGATCTGTGAGTCCGTGACAACGTGGGCATCAACGTGTGAGCCTGGTCCCCCGCGTGTGAGCCTGGGAACTGCCGTGTGAACCTACGTCCCTCCCCCGCTCCTCCCTCACAGCTGGGGAGGGGCAGGCCAGGTCCAGATTCCCCTCCCCCAGCCCTGCACAGCCTGGACTGTGGGCAGCCCCCCTTAAAGGCACAGTGCAGCGCTCCTCTCCCCCCGCTGGGGGCGGGGCAGGGATCTGCTCTGGGTCAGTGTGTGTGTGTGTTTGTGTGTGACACACAACAGGGGGAGGTTACGGGGTGCATGTGACATGACAGGCGAGGGGAGGGGGTTGTGGGGTGTGTGGAAAGGGGGACACAAGCCCATGCAGGGGACGGAGGAGGCAGCGTGTTTGCTAGGGGGGTCAGTGGGTCACCCCAGCTCCCTGGGCTGCCCGGCGGCGCTGTCCCTTTAAGAGGGAGCTGTTCTCTCTCCCCTCCTGTTCCATTTTTAGCTGGGCTGGGCAGGGGGTGTGGGGGGGCTGCGGGGGAGCAGGGGCCGGTTACCTAGGAACCAACCCAAGCAGCAGCTCCGGGCTCTAAAATTAACCGGGCTCTGGGACGCGCCAAATTGGGACAAATCCCGGCTCTGCCTGGGGACGGCTGGGCAATCCCGGGGGGCCCTTTGGCCTGGGCCTCGAGACGCCGGTTCATTTGTTTGGCATTTGATACGTTTCGCAACTTGTTTTTATGCACATCCCTCTGGGACCAAACTGTGAGCCCCTCTCGGCGTGGAGCTGCACACTGAAGCCAGGAAGAGACGGGATTGGTAAACGACGCCAGGTTTGTTAACGGACATAGATTGAGAGTTCAATGTGCACCGCTATTGATACAAAGAGATCGTTGTGATGGCACGACACTAGACCGTGTGTCCTCGGTTTTCTGTTTGTTATAGCTGGGGCCTCAACAGCTGGAAGTGGCCCGGGCCTCCCTGCACCTCGGAGAGGG
>NW_020694089.1:3348-4280 GCF_002925995.2 Terrapene triunguis
ATCACCCCGACAAAAGAAAGACACCGCAACACCCCCTCCAGATACACACACTGATCCTGGGTGTCACCCTGACACACACATAGGCACTGCAACACTACCTCCCGATACACACAGTGATCCTTGACATCACCCAGACACACACACACAGACACCACAACAGCCCCTCCAGATACACACACTGATCCTTGACATCACCCTGTCACACACACAGACACCGCGACAACTCCTCCTGTTACATGATGTGATCCTTGATGTCACCCCGGCACACACACAGGCACCGCAACACCCCTGCCAAGTATGCACACTGATCCTTAGTGTCACCCTGACACAACACACACATCGCAACCGCTCCTCCAAATACGCACACTGAGCTTTGACATACACCCTGACATGCACACAGACACTGCAATCACCCTGCCAATATGCACACTGATCCTTGACATCACACCGACACACACAAAAACACCGCAACATCCCCTCCAGATACACACAGTGATCCTTGCTGTCACCCTCACACACACACACAGGCACCGTACAACCCCTCCAGATACACACAGCAACACCATACACACATAGGCATCGCAACACCCCCTCCTGATACACACAATGATCCTTGACATACACCCTGACACACCCTAGGCACCACAACACTACCTCCCAATACACACAGTGATCCTTGACATCACCCAGACACACGCACACAGACACCACAACAACTCCTCCAGATACACACAGTGACCCTTGCTGTCACACCGACACGGGCACCGCAACACCCTCAACCATTACACATACTGATCCTTGACATCACCCCGACACACAGACAGGCACCACAAAACCCCCTCCAGATACACACAGTGATCCTTGACTACACCCTGACACAACACACACATCGCAACACTCCCTCCTGATACACACACTGATCCCTGATGTCA
>NW_020694089.1:4290-7669 GCF_002925995.2 Terrapene triunguis
CAAAGCCCACGGCACGTTGGATACCCAACACCCTCCATGCCCCAGCAGCCACGGCAATCCAGATACCAACAACCTCTGTGACCCAGTGAGTAGAACCTCAAAGTTACAAACTGACCCGTCTGCCACACACCTCACTTGGCATCAGCAGTTCGCAATCAGGCAGCAGCAAAGTGTGAGGAAGTGGGAATGTTCTCGATGTTTTCTCTGAATACTGTGTGTGCCTCAGTTTCCCCTATGTGTTATTCAAGTGTCTAGGTGGGGGGATAAGGGTGTGTGATCATTGCAGAGACCCCTAGAGGGCAGGTGTGACGCCGACTGGCTGCCAGGCCGACACTCTGTATCCTGGCAACTGATGATCAGGCCCCCTCCTCTGCGATGTGTTGAAGAACAAAGAGACCAGGTGGGGGAGGGACCGGGCAGAGAGACAAAGCCCTGAGACGGGCAGCTGGAAGAAGTCAGTCTGGGTTGGGACTCAGGGATCGCCCCAAGATGGACTTGGCTGTAACTTCCTGCTCCCTACGCTCCCAAGCTCTGTTCTATGACTAATAACCCGTCTGTGTCCCAAGCTGGCTGACTGCGGAGTTGGGGGGCAGGGCCTCTGGGGCGTGTGAGGTTCCCCAGGTGTCCCGTTCAGGTGTGGGGAGCTCCCGAGGCGAGCAGGGGGCTGATCGCGCCGAAGTCAGACCCAGGAGGCGCTGAAGCCCAGGGGACTTGCCATGGGGAGAGCGTGCTCTGAGGGGAGTCACTGGCTGACTTCAGTGTGAGCCATAGGCGCCGACTCCATGGGTGCTCCGGGGCTGGAGCACCCATGGAAAAAAATTGGTGAGTGCTCAGCACCCCCCGGCAGCTCCCTGCCCCACCCCCTGCTTCAGCTCGCCTCCATCTCCGCCTCCTCCACGAGCGTGCCGCCACGTCCTGCTTCTCCCCCCTCCCTCCCAGCGCTTGCGCCGCAAAACAGCTGATTCGCGGGGCAGGGAGGGAGGGGGAAGGAGGGGGAACGCGGCGCACTGGGGGAAGAGGCGGGGCTGGGGCGCAGTTAGGGCGGGGACTTTGGGGATGGGGTTGGAATGGGGGCAGGGCCAGGGGCGAGGCAAGGGGCTGGGGGGCACGGGCACCGACCGGCACCGGAGAAAGTTGGCGCCTATGGTGTGAGCGGGACCCCGTGACAGCCACACAAAGAAAAGCACACCCCGGACAGCATGAAATGTAAACGACTAGAAAGATTTTTTTTTAAATGACAAATTAACAAAACTGTCTCTGGGCTTGTTTAGTTGAAATGAAGCTGGTTAAAAGCAGCATTTCTGTCTGCGCAGTAAAGCTCCAACGCTGTGTGAAGTCACCGTTCAGCTCGAAACGTCGGAAAGAACCACAATGTTGTGTTCAGAGTTACCAACAACCTCCATTCGCGAGATGTTCGCAACGCTGAGGTTCTGCTGTACCCAACACTTCCCATGACCAATGCCCGCGGCGTCCCACATACCCAGTGCACACAGCGACCCACATACCCGATGCCCACGCGACCCACATACCCGACGCCCACGCGACCCAGATACCCGACGCCCACGCGACCCACATACCCAGCGCACACAGCAACCCAGATACCCGACGCCCACGCGACCCACATACCCGACGCCCACGCGACCCACATACCCAACGCCCTCGCGACCCACATACCCGACGACCCGTGACACAGTCCAGCAGTACTGCAGGTCCTGCGACCCCAGCCAGAGGGTGGGGAAGTCCCGGGATAAGAGTGAAACTCCCTTGAGACCCCTGCCCGTCATAGAGGAACCTTTCCAGCAGGTGGCTATGGACGTAGTGAGGCCCCTCAGCAAGGAGACCCGGTCAGGGAAGAAATACATCCTGGTGGTGATGGATTTTGCCACCTGCTACCCAGGGGCGGTGGCTCTGTCCTCCACCGAGGCAGACACCGTGGCAGACGTGCTGCTGACCATCTTCAGCAGAGTGGGGGTCCCCAGCGAGGTCTTACCGACCAGGGGTCCAATGTCATGTCAGCCCTGCTCCGGGGCTTGTGGGAGAAATGTGGGGTCTGGCCTCTGCATATCAGCCTCAGTCCAACGGGCTGGTGGAGAGATTTTGTGGGCCCCTGAGGATGATGCTGAGGACTTCTATGAATCAGCCTCCGCAGGACTAGGACAAGTACCTGCCCCACCTGCGGTACGGGGAAGTGCCCCAGGAACCCCCAGCGTTCTTCCCTTTGAGGAGAGTGAGGGGACCCCTGGACCTGGTAAGGGAGGGTTGGGAGGAGAAGGGGGAAGACCCCCTAGTGGATCTCTTCCCTTTGCAGGGGAGGGGCCCAGGCCATCAGTTACCAGGAGACAGGGTGTCGGCCATTCTCTGTGCAGACACCATCACACTGGCACTCGAGGGCTCTGCAACAATCACACCCCCTGATCCCCCCACCTAGATACTTAAGAACTGCATAGGGGAAACTGAGGCACCCACACACTATTCAGAGAAAACATTAAGAATATTCCCACTTCGTCACAGACCCACATACCCGACGCCCACAGCAACCCACGTACCCAATGCCCACGGTGACCCATATACCCGACGACCCACATACCCCACGGTCACGCGACCCACATACCCGAGGATGCACATACCCAACGCCCACGCGACCCACATACCCAACGACCTACATACCCCACGCCCATGGTGACCCACATACCCAGCGCACACTTTGACTGACATACCCGATGCCCATGGCGACACACATACCCGACACCCACGGCGACGCAATATGCAGCTGCCATGGGCACACGTATACCCAACACCCGCAGTGATACCCAGCAACCGTGGGCAAACAGACATGCAACACCCGCAGTGATGCCCAGCATCCACAGGAAAATAGAAACCCAACGACCACAGGGTCACCCAGCACCTGCAGGCACAGATACCCAACACCCGCAGTGACACCCAGCACCCACGGGCACACAGATACCCAACACCCGCAGTGACACCCAGCACTCACGGGCACACAGATATCCACCACCCGCAGTGACACCCAGCGGCCACGGGCACACAGGTACCCAACACCCGCAGTGACACCCAGCACCTGCAGCCACACAGATATCCCCCACCCCCATTCAAAACCCAGAATCCGGAGACACACAGATTCCCAACACCTGCAGTGACACCCAGCACCCATGGGCACACAGATACCCACCACCCGCAGTGACACCCAGCGGCCACGGGCACACAGATACCCAACACCTGCAGTGACAGCCAGCACCCACGGGCACACAGATACCCAACACCCGCAGTGACACCCAGCAGGGGGGGAGCTGCCGCGGGGAGGTGCCCCAGGGTGGAGTGGGGGAGCTGCCGCAGGGGGGGCGCTTCAGGGCGGGGGGGG
>NW_020694089.1:7769-8491 GCF_002925995.2 Terrapene triunguis
GGGGGGGGGGTGCAAGGTGGAAGTTTTGCCTAGGGCGTGAAACATCCTTGCACCCGCCCTGATGGGATGGTGTTCCAAGAAGGAGGAGTGCTAGGCAGAGACGGGCTTCACCTAACGAAGAGAGGGAAGAGCATCTTCGCCAGCAGGCTGGCTAACCTAATGAGGAGGGCTTTAAACTAGGCTCACCGGGGGAAGGAGACCAAAGCCCTGAGGTAAGTGGGGAAATGGGATACCGGGAGGAAGCACGAGCAGGGGAGCGCAAGAGGGGAGGACTCCTGTCTCATTCTGAGAAAGCGGGACAATCAGCGAGTTATCTAAAGTGCCTATTTACAAATGCAAGAAGCCTGGGAAACAAGCAGGGAGAACTGGAAGTCCTGGTACAGTCAGGGAACTATGATGCGATTGGAATAACAGAGACTTGGTGGGATAACTCACATGATTGGAGCACTGTCATGGACGGATATAAACTGTTCAGGAAGGACAGGCAGGGCAGAAAAGGTGCGGGAGTCGCGTTGTATGTAAGAGAGGAGTATGACTGCTCAGAGCTCCGGTATGAAACTGCAGAAAAACCTGAGTGTCTCTGGATAAAGTTGAGAAGTGTGAGCAACAAGGGTGATGTCGTGGTGGGAGTCTGCTATAGACCACCAGACCAGGGGGATGAGGTGAACGAGGCTTTCTTCCGGCAACTAGCAGAAGTTACTAGGGCTAGGTCTACACTACGG
>NW_020694089.1:8591-10229 GCF_002925995.2 Terrapene triunguis
CAACTTCAGCTACGTGAATAGTGTAGCTGAAGTTGCGTATTTTAGGTCGACTTACCTGGCTGTGAGGGCGGTGGCGAGTCGACCGCTGCCGCGCCGCTGTCGACTCCGCTTCCGCCTCTTGCCGCGGTGGATTTCCGGACTCGACGGCAGAGCCATCGGGGATCGATTTTATCACGTCTTCACTAGACGCGATAAGTCGATCCCCAATAGATCGATTGCTACCCACCGATCCGGCGGGTAGTGAAGACGTGCCCTAGATCACAGGCCCTGGTTCTCATGGGAGACTTTAATCACCCTGATATCTGCTGGGAGAGCAATACAGCGGTGCACAGACAATCCAGGAAGTTTTTGGAAAGTGTAGGGGACAATTTCCTGGTGCAAGTGCTGGAGGAACCAACCTAGGGGCAGAGCTCTTCTAGACCTGCTGCTCACAAACCGGGAAGAATTAGTAGGGGAAGCAAAAGTGGATGGGAACCTGGGAGGCAGTGACCATGAGATGGCCGAGTTCAGGATCCTGACACAAGGAAGAAAGGAGAGCAGCAGAATACGGACCCTGGACTTCAGAAAAGCAGACTTTGACTCCCTCAGGGAACAGATGGGCAGGATCCCCTGGGAGAATAACATGAGGGGGAAAGGAGTCCAGGAGAGCTGGCTGTATTTTAAAGAATCCTTATTGCGGTTGCAGGAACAAACCATCCCGATGTGTAGAAAGAACAGTAAATATGGCAGGCGACCAGCTTGGCTTAACAGTGAAATCCTTGCTGATCTTAAACGCAAAAAAGAAGCTTACAAGAAGTGAAAGATTGGACAAATGACCAGGGAGGAGTATAAAAATATTGCTCAGGCATGCAGGAGTGAAATCAGGAAGGCCAAATCACACTTGGAGTTGCAGCTAGCAAGAGATGTTAAGAGTAACAAGAAGGGTTTCTTCACGTATATTAGCAACAAGAAGAAAGTCAAGGAAAGTGTGGGCCCCTTACTGAATGAGGGAGGCAACCTAGTGACCGAGGATGTGGAAAAAGCTAATGTACTCAATGCTTTTTTTGCCTCTGTCTTCACGAACAAGGTCAGCTCCCAGACTACTGCACTGGGCAGCACAGTATGGGGAGGAGGTAACCAGCCCTCTGTGGAGAAAGAAGTGGTTCGGGACTATTTAGAAAAACTGGACGAGCACAAGTCCATGGGGCCGGATGCGCTGCATCCGAGGATGCTAAAGGAGTTGGCGGATGTAATTGCAGAGCCATTGGCCATTATCTTTGAAAACTCATGGTGATCGGGGGAGGTCCTGGATGACTGGAAAAAGGCTAATGTAGTGACCATCTTTAAAAAAGGGAAGGAGGAGGATCCGGAGAACTACAGGCCAGTCAGCCTCACCTCAGTCCCTGGAAAAATCATGGAGCAGGTCCTCAAGGAATCAATTCTGAAGCACTTAGAGGAGAGGAAAGTGATCAGGAACAGTCAGCATGGATTCACCAAGGGGAAGTCGTGCATGACTAACCTAATTGCCTTCTATGAGGAGATAACTGGCTCTGTGGATGAGGGGAAAGCAGTGGATGTGTTATTCCTTGACTTTAGCAAAGCTTTCGATATGGTTGTCACGGAGTAAGGGGGAGTCAGGGCCCCGCACCCCTCTTCCTG
>NW_020694090.1:0-4259 GCF_002925995.2 Terrapene triunguis
GGCTGAAAACCACTGTACTAGACTCTGATCATTGCTGACATCAGTATGTTGACTGAAAGGATAATAAAGATTCTTCTTTGAGTAGATGTTCTTCTGGCAGTTGGCTCTCCCGTATGCCTTCCCCCAATCCCGATCATCCCTCAAGTCATTCTCAAACTCTAGGCAGATTAGGCCAAGGTCATTCTCATTGCCCCGGTGTGGCCAATACATTGCTAGTTCTTCAACCTCCCATATCGCTTCTGCTCCATCCCAACTTATTCACTCAGAAACAGAGCCGCACCTTGCATCCAGCACTCAGTTCCCTGCATAGCACGGCTGAATGAGAAGGAAGAGCTGTGTTCGGCCGTTGACCTACAAGTCTTCCTTAACAGTAGAAAACCCTCCACCAGGATGACCTAGTCAGCGAAATGGAAGTTATTTTTGATGTGGTCATTAGCCCATGGAATCCAACCAACACTGGCCTTTTGGAGTACCTGCTGCACCTTCAGTCATTGGGGCTTCCATTGAGTTTATTGAAAGTGCATCTGGCAGCGATACCGGCATTTCATCTCACTATTCAGGGAAGATCCGTCTTCTCCAATGCCATGGTAACAAGGGTCCTTTGTCTACTTCCTCTGGTCCAAGAACTGGTTCCTCTGTGGGACCGTAACTCAGTCCTAGTGGCCTTAATGGGATTTCCATTTGAGCCCTGGCCTCTTGTCCATTTCCACTTTTAAGTCAGAAAACTGTGTTCCTGTTAGTGATAACATCTTCAAGCAGACTGTGTGAGTTGCAGGCTCTGGTGGCAGAGCCTCCCTATACACAATTCTCCAAAGACAAAATGACTTTATGACCACATCCAAAATTTGTGTCCAGAGTGGTTTCTCAGTTTCATTTGAACAAGCGGTATATTTAACTGTGTTCTTTCCTAAGTTCATTGATCTCTTGAGGTTGATGTTAGATGTCAGGAGATGTCTAGCCTTTTATCTGGACAGGATTAAACCATTTGGTGCTTCACCTCATTTGTTTGTGCTGATCGCATGGAAGGTCAAGTGGTCTCGTCACATACGATCTCCAAATGAATAACATTCTGCATCAAGACTGCATATGAAATAGCTTCGGCTATGCCCCTCAGCAGGTGCTAGTTCATTCTACAAGGGCACAAGCAACGTCCATGGCATTCCTCAATGATGTTTCCATATTGGACATTTTAGGACTGTTACATGGTCATTGATACATATGTTCATGACGCCTTAACCACTTCTTCCAAGGTGGATGCAGGCTTTGGTAGAGCATTCCTGCAGTCCTTGTTTTGGTAGACTCTGACCCCACCTTCTGGGGGGTACCGCTTGTGAGTCACCTGCATGGAATATACAGCTGCATCTACTCAGAGAAGAAGAGATGATTACTTACTGTAACTTTAGTTCTTTGAGATGTGATGCAGACGTGTATTCCACAACCCACCCTCTGTCCTCTCTGCATTGGAGTTTCGTTTCTAGGCATTTGGTGTGAAGGAACTGAGGGAGGGTCAGGGCAACTCCACCTCATGTAGCCAGGGGGAAGGTCTAAGGCAATGAGGCACAAGCACTGCCTCTATGGGTACTGCTAGGCAATTTTCTCTGGCTCCCATGCGCTGGGCACCCACATCTTGAAGAACCACAGTTACAGTAAGTAACCATTTCTTTGAAAAATACATTCTAGCAACATTGTATCTGAACTAGATGTTAGGCTAATTACACTGGTCTACAATTTTTGAGAAGTCGTCTGCTTCAGAGATAAAATGTGCTATTTATTATGTATTTTGATGTGCTGAATTCAAATATGACAATTAAAACAACTGATTGGCTACTGTTTCTAAGATAATTAAGTTTTTACATTTTATGTCTATGTATATTGTGTAGATAGTAGAGCTTTAATCATAAATTGTAAACCTAGGTCTTTTCATGTGTTTATGGTTGCTTTACACGATAATATTTCACCTGTCCTGTTTAGGTAACACTTTAAAAATCAGCAAAAGGGTTATATAAATAAAATTTATTATGAAACAAAAGGCAAAAAACTATTCTGTACATAGTTTAGTCCTATTCAGTGTCTACTCGGCGCTTCTTGGCTTGTCTCTTGTATTCATTAAATGGAGCATCTCTTGTCACTGTCCAGCAATAGTCTGCAAGCATTGATGGGCTCCATTTGCCCTGATAGCGTTTCTCCATTGTTGCAATGTCCTGGTGAAATCACTCACCGTGCTCGTCGCTCACTGCTCCGCAGTTCGGTGGGAAAAAATCTAGATGAGAGGGCAAAAAATGTATCTTTAGTGACATGTTGCAACCAAGGCTTTTGTATGCCTTGAGGAGGTTTTCCACCAACAACCTGTAGTTGTCTGCCTTGTTGTTTCCGAGAAAATTTATTGCCACTAACTGGAAGGCTTTCCATGCCGTCTTTTCCTTGCCACGCAGTGCATGGTCAAATGCATCATCTCGAAGAAGTTCACGAATCTGAGGACCAACAAAGACACCTCCCTTTATCTTAGCTTCACTTAACCTTGGAAATTTTCCACGGAGGTACTTGAAAGCTGCTTGTGTTTTGTCAATGGCCTTGACAAAGTTCTTCATCAGACCCAGCTTGATGTGTAAGGGTGGTAACAAAATCTTCCTTGATTCAACAAGTGGTGGATGCTGAACACTTTTCCTCCCAGGCTCCAATGACTGTCAGAGTGGCCAATCTTTCTTGATGTAGTGGGAATCTCTTGCACGACTATCCCATTCGCAGAGAAAACAGCAGTACTTTGTGTATCCAGTCTGCAGACCAAGCAAGAGAGCAACAACCTTCAAATCGCCACAAAGCTGCCACTGATGTTGGTCATAGTTTATGCACCTCAAAAGTTGTTTCATGTTGTCATAGGTTTCCTTCATATGGACTGCATGACCAACTGGAATTGATGGCAAAACATTGCCATTATGCAGTAAAACAGCTTTAAGACTCGTCTTCGATGAATCAATGAGCAGTCTCCACTCATCTGGATCGTGAACGATGTTGAGGGCTGCCATCACACCATCGATGTGGTTGCAGGCTACAAGATCACCTTCCATGAAGAAGAATGGGACAAGATGCTTTTGATGGTCACGGAACATGGAAACCCTAACATCACCTGCCAGGAGATTCCACTGCTGTAGTCTGGAGCCCAACAGCTCTGCCTTACTCTTGGGTAGTTCCAAATCCCTGACAAGGTCATTCAGTTCACCTTGTGTTATGAGGTGTGGTTCAGAGGAGGAGGCTGGGAGAAAATGTGGGTCCTGTGACATTGATGGTTCAGGACCAGAAGTTTCATCCTCTTCCTTGTCTGACTCAAGTGAGAATGATTCTAGTGCATCAGGAACCGGCAGTCCTTCTCCGTGGGGTACTGGGCGTATAGCTGATGGAATGTTTGGATAATGCACAGTCCACTTTTTCTTCTTTGACACACCTTTCCCAACTGGAGGCACCATGCAGAAGTAACAATTGCTGGTATGATCTGTTGGCTCTCTCCAAATCATTTGCACTGCAAAAGGCATAGATTTCCTTTTCTTGTTCAACCACTGGCGAAGATTTGTTGCACAAGTGTTGCAGCATATGTGTGGGGCCCACCTCTTGTCCTGATCTCCAATTTTGCAGCCAAAATAAAGGTGATAGGCTTTCTTAACCATAGGGGTTATACTGCGCTTTTGTGATGCAAAAGTCACTTCACCACAAACATAGCAGAAGTTATCTCCACTGTTCACACAAGTACGAGGCATCTCTGCTCACTTTGGCTAAACAGAAATGTGTCCCTTTGCAAAATCAAACACTGACAAATAAGAGAGCATGACTCTGTATGATTGCTAGAGCTGATATAGGGCAATTTGTTCAGCAGAGTGATGTAAGCTTGGTTATGATTGCATCATCCATGACTTCTAGGAATAACATGATGCAATTCATATCATGTATGACGCAATACCAGCTTCAGATTGCATCATTCATTGTTTTGCCTAAAAAGCAAGTACTGTCCAAAGCCAGTCATAGATTTATTCATAGATCCAGTCAAAGATGTATTTTAGTCATTTCTGGTTTAAATTGAGATCCCTTCTCTTTATAACTCACTTATCCTCTGCCATTCCCAAGTCAAGGGTCGTATATACTGACCCAATAGCATATCTTGAAAACTAGAGCCAATCAACAATTTTAAGCATCATTTTCGTTCTCAGTGACCCAGAATTAGTAAAGTTTGACTACATTTATTTCAGAAGCATTTTGGCTGTAGAGCAGTG
>NW_020694091.1:0-6959 GCF_002925995.2 Terrapene triunguis
ATCAATGAATTGGTGTCTGGTCTCTGACAGATTGTGAGCCCCATACCAACTCCGCACGAACTCGGGTGCTGGAGAGGTGAGTAAGGACTTGCTTTTTACCTAACAATTTGGGGGCTCGTCCGGGATTTCCTTCTGGTGCGGTGCCTCTGTCCAGTGGTCAGACCACTCATATACGAATTGGCAGGCGCCACGGGAGATTTCTCCCAGCCAATTCAATATTGAGGGGTCGTGTACTGGACAGCAGGATAAACGCCAGTTGGAGGGCTCCTGTCAGACACCATGGGTCAAGGGACTAGCGTGCCTCTTGAGAGTCCGTTGGGGATTGTAAATAAGTTATGGAACAAAGGGAAACTCCCAGTACAGACAGGAATGTCTAGGAGGAAGTTGTACACACTGTGTGTAAGGAATTGGACTGGGTATACCGCGGTATTGGCCGACCCGGAGATGAGGTGGCCTTCGTATGGCTCTTTCGAACAGGCTGCCTTAAGAGGAGTCAGGAGCCAGATCGAAAAAGACCATCTGGGACAGTTATGTTACTGGTTTTGTTGGGACACAGCAGCAGAGCTGTGGAAATCTTTAAAAATTATGGCAGTCAGGTATTCTCCCGAGAGTAAACCCCCTCCATGTTATTTCAATGAAGGGTGTAAACCACGGCGTGTTTTGACTCGTCAGTTGGTCCCCACTGCACCTGCCCCTATTCCTCCGCAGGGGGACTCTCTCCAGGGCGCAGAGGGGAATCTGCAGGACTCCAGATCGGAATCTCTGCAGAGGGATAAGGGGGAAATGGAAGGGCACACCTTGGGAGGAGTAATTACTAGGCAAAAGATCAAGCAGATGCAGCAGGTTGCATACCCCTCCCCTGAGGATAGCCCAGAGGCTGCCTCCGCCAAACCTTTTGTGAGTGATAAAGGTGTAAGTAGAAAAATGCCTTTACAGGTGCACGACCAACCTTTTGTGGGCAATAATGGCCAGTTACAACATACTAATATTGTGAAATATAAAGGATGGCTAGAATGGGACTTGAAAGGGTGGGGACGGTTGTCAGGGTCCTTTGGGGAAAATCCCCGAAAAATCACAGAACTTTTAGAAAGATTGTTTTCAAGTCATAATCCTACTTATACGGATGTAGATCAGTTGTTAAGTAGAGTTTTGACCGGAAAGAAACGTAGTAAATTGTGGATGGCAGAAAGGACATGGGGGGATAGCAATGCGGTTAATACTACTTGGATGGATAGGCGGGATCAAGCCACTGGCTGGAATCCCCTAGACTGGAGTCAGCCAAGGCTGACTCAGCTGCAAACAGATCGAGAGCGATTGTTAGAGAGACTCAAAGAAATGGCTCGCCGCTCGCCTAATCAGGCTAAGTTCATGCAGATTCGGCAGGAATCTGATGAGCCACCCAGAAAGTTCTGGTCAAGGCTATTGGAGGGGGCCCGAATGTTCACTCAGATGAATCCTAAAAGAGAAGCAGACCACCCTACTCTTATTTCGTTTTTTGTAAATCAGTCAGTGCCCCCTGTAAGGGATTATTTCTTAAAGTTTCGCCCTGGTTGGGGAGGTAAGTCAGTCACTTCAGTGTTGGACGTAGCTGATTTTGCATGGGAGAAAAAAAGGAAAAGTAGTAAAAAGAAAAAGAAAAAGGAAAAATATAAGTTGATGGCTTTAGCTTTTCGCGGCGGTGTTCGAGGCAGAGGCCGTGGCCGTGGCAGGGGATTTCAGGGTGCTCGGGGAAGAGGGTCCTGGCAACCCCAGCCACCAGGAAATTGTTTTCAGTGCGGACAGCCCGGTCACTTTAAACGTGAATGCCCCTGGGGACGCCTAGAGGGTCCGGTCGCATCCGCAGATACTTACACCAGGGACGAATACACCCCTGCACCACCAGCTCAGCCCGTTCCCCAGGCCTGGATCAACTACGGGCAACAGCAGCAGCTGCAGCAAACTCAGCCTCCTCAATAACGGTACCCCGGGGGCGAAGGCAAACAATGTAATGGTCTTATTTCCTTAATGTCTTTAGCCGGCTCCTTCCTCACTTTCTCCCCTCCCAGCAAAAAGCCTCGTCTAACCCTTTCAGTCCAAGGACTGCCTGTCTCTTTCCTCATTGATACTGGAGCTACTTTCTCTCTTTTAAATCATGCCCCCTCTCCCTGGCTATCCTCTGAGGTTAAAACTGCAACTGGGGTGAAGGGCAACCCACAGTCTCTGGGACTCACTTTGCCTCTAAATGTTATTTATGCTAATAAATGTTTTTCTCACCGTTTTCTTTTTTCCCCAGCTTGTCCGATCCCTTTAATGGGCCGGGATTTACTCTGTAAGCTTAAGGCTACTTTAACCTGCACTCCTAAAGGGGTAGAATTATTAATGACAGTGTTAGAAAATTCGGCCCCAACTCAGGGTAATTGGGAACCCCCCCCCCTCCCCTGACCTCACTGACTTGCCTTTAACCCTCTGGGAAATTTCTAACACTGATGTTGGCCTGCTCCTTTCGGCAAAGCCAATAAAAATTCAAGTAAAGCCCTCCTTAACCCCTCCCGTCAGTCCCTCAATACCCCCTGTCGCTGGAAGCCCGGGAGGGCATCCGCCCCATTATCAAGAAATTCATTGCACAAAAGCTAGTCCGCCCTCAGCGCACTCCCAGTAACACCCCTATACTGCCTGTCAAAAAGCCTCCTAAAAAGGACGGAGACCCTATTCGTTGGCGCTTTGTACAAAATCTACGGGTTGTTAATCAGTATGTGGTCCCTCTTCATGCAGTAGTTCCTGATCCAGCTACTATCATCAGCCAAATCCCCTGCGATGCTGAGTGGTTCACTGTTATTAACTTAAAATCAGCCTTTTTCAGCATTCTTGTGCACCCAGACTCTCAGTATCTCTTTGGTTTCACCTGGGAGGGACAAAGTTACGTCTGGCAACGACTTCCTCAAGGCTACAGAAACAGCCCCACAATTTTCAGCCAATGCCTCCGCCACGACTTAAAAGGCTTCACCAGTCCGCAGAAATCCACGTTAGTCCTATACGTAAATAACATCCTATTAGGTAACTGCGAAAAAACTGCCCTCCGCATCAATGGTAAGGCACTTTTATTATACCTACACACCAGAGGCCACAAGGTAAACCCTAACAAGAGTCAGTGGGTCTCACAAAAGGTCCAATATCTGGGCTTCCTGTTAACCCCAGAGGAAAATCAAATGAACCCAGTCCGCATAAAGACTATCCAAAACTGCCCTCTGCCAAACACCAAGAAACAACTTCAAGGTTTCTTAAAATTAATTGGCTTCTGTCGCCCCTGGTTGCCGTCCTGCGGGAAGTTAAGCAAACCGCTCCACCGACTCACTGCTAACCTTGCTCCTGACCCTTTGCAGTGGTCCCCGGACACGATCCAAGCCTTTCAGTTACTCAAGGACAGTGTGGCCTCCTCCATGTCTCTCCACCCCCCCAATTACAGCAAACCCTTTCACCTTTTTGTCCACGAGAGGGGCGAAATTGCTAGTGGCGTCCTTACCCAGCTAAGCGGGCCCCACCATTTCCCGCTTGCTTTTTACTCTCAGCAGATCGACCCTGTCGCTCAGGGAACCCCATCCTGCACCCGAACTCTGGCAGCAGCTGCCCTGCTGATCACAAAGGCAAAAAGCCTGACCCTGGGTCATTTTACCACGGCTTGAACCTCTCATGCCTTGTCAGCCCTTCTGCGTAGGGGCACAACCCAAGTCTTTTCGGCCCATCGTCAGCAACAGCTAAAGGCCAAACTCTTAGAAAACACTAACCTAATTTTTAAAAGGTGTGGGCCCCTTAATCCAGCTACCTTGCTTCCTGACCTGCCAGTCCTCCAGGACCAGCACAACTGTGTGAAAGTAGTTTATAGCATCTTACAGATAAAAAACAACCTGTTTAACGTGCCACTGAACAACCCTGATTGCATCCTCTTCTCGGACGGAAGCTCCTTCTATGTTAATGGCAAGCGTTTCACTGGTTATGCAGTCACCTCTGAATGGGACATTCAAGAGGCCGCCTCACGGCCAGGCAACTGGGGAGCCCAAGCCGTCGAACTCTATGCCCTGGCCCAAGCTTGCCAGTTGGCCGCTGGTAAGACCTTTACCATTTTTACTGATAGCAAGTATGCTTTTGAAGTTGTGCATTGTCACATCCACCTCTGAAAGTTTCAAGGTTTCCAGACAGCTGCCGGTAAACCCATTCAGCACCTCCCCCTCATCCACAAGCTTTTGGACGCCCTCCAAGAACCCTCGGTCCTGGCTGTAGTTCACTGCCGGGCCCATACTAAAAATAATAGCCCCGTCACCCGTGGAAATGCCCTGGCTGACGCCTCCGCCAAGACGGCTGCCGTCTTACCCTTAGCCATGCCCACGTTGGCTATTGCAGCCTCCTCCTTTACTCCACCGCACCCCGTACCAGTACCCGCTGCTAAACTACAGTCGTGGAAAAGCCTCGAAGCCACTCTGGTCAAAGGGACCTGGCTTATGCCGGATGGCCAAGCCTGCCTCCCTCGCTCCACATACCCCGTGGCAGTTCGCTGGCACCATAATAAGGGGGGTCACTATGGCACGCACGACCTTGTGGACACCATCGCTCGCTTTTGGTATGCTCCAGGCATTCAACCCTACTGCCTGTCAATAGTAAAAGCATGCAGCACATGTCAGCGTAATGAACCTGCTCCGCCTCTTAACAAAATTAAGGGTGGAAGACCTCCGCCCGCTGCTCCATTTCAACATCTTCAAATTGACTTTGCAAATATGCCAAAGGCTTTTGGAAAAAAGCACCTCCTTGTTTTGGTTTGCCCTCTGACTTCCTGGGTCGAAGCTTTTCCTACTGCTAATTGTACTGCTGCCACAGTGGCAAAAATTCTCCTTAAAAACCATTGTACCCCGTTTTGGCATCCCTCTCGTGCTTAACTCAAATCGCGGACCTCACTTTACTGGTCATGTCCTTGGCCGTTTAAAACAAGGACTGGGCATTTCACACTCCTTTCATACACCCTACCACCCCCAGTCTAGCGGGAAAGTTAAGCGTATGAACAGGGAGGTTAAGTTTACATTGGCTAAATACTGTCAGGAAACAGGGTTAAAGTGACCTCAGGTACTTCCCTTGGTCCTGTTTCACTTTCGTACTCGCCCAACCCGTGTATTGGAATTATCCCCCTTTGAACTGCTCTATAAACACCCCCCTTTCAAAGGCTGGGCGCTACCACGTGCTGATGTTTCACTATTGGGAGGGGATCATATGACCGCGTGCCAGTTTCTCTCCCTACAGGCTCGCCTCCGTACCCTTTGGAAAGCCTTGCAGATTTCCCAAACCGTGCCACTGAAAGAACAAATCCACCCATTCCAACCAGGGGACTTCATCTGGGACAAAAAGTTCGTTCGTGGCGACACCCTCCAGCCGAGGTTTACTGGACCCCACCAGGTTCTTTTAACAACCCAGACTGCAGTGTTCCTGGAAGGACGCAAATCCTGGATCCACCACTCCCACGTCAAGCCAGCCGTAGTGGACCACAGTGATGGACCAGCAGCTCTTGCCACCACTGAGGACACTGCGTCCAACCAGTGGACCAGCTTACCTCTTTCAGACATCAGACTTAAATTGACTCGGCAAAAATGAGAGGACCTTTTATTCTAACAACTGTATGTTTTTTATTATGCCTTTTTAGTTTATTTTCTGCTTATAAAGATAATGCTTTTATTAAATATTCCCACAAGGTTAAAACTCGTATTTTAGGAAATAGAAGTAATTGCTCGGTATGTACTCAATTTCCAGTAAATGCAGAACAGGGACTCCCCTTCACACCCATTCCCCTGACCACTGCTAATATGACTTGAATGCCACCGGCTAAAGTAAAAGATCCAGTCCAACACAATCTTACATGGAACAAAACAGAAGTGCCAATTAACAGATATCTCAGGGTAACCAATCAGACAGGATCACTGTGTTTTGTTAAAGAAAAGGGGTCAACTTTTGTGGAAACAAGTAAATGCAACATGTATTTTAGTGGCACCGCCTTTAGTAAAAATCTTGGCTTCAAGCCTTGCGCATCCCACTTATCCCATATGTAAATCCCTCACCCTGATCCAACTTTTTCATGGGTGGGCAAGCCTTCAGAGTCAGCTTTTAAGAAGCCCTGCTCAAATCACAAGGGTGTCCAACTAATTGCTAAGGGATATACGATTGCCTTCTACAACTGCTCAAGCAGTACTACACTGCCCTTTAAAAACACCACTACCAAATTGTGCCTCTGCAGTTCGCACAACAACCCCTCTGCGTTACCAGGAAAACAGTGGTCCAACGGATGGAGGGTTACCTCCTACTTTAAGAAATAAAATACCTGAAACGCATTGTATGAAACATACTGGGTGTGCGGGCCCAAAGCTTATTACTTTCTCTCCCCTGATTGGGCAGGGTCATGTTATTTAGCATGGCTAACACCGCCTTCTCGCATCTCCCTCACTCCCCCTCATTTTCCCCACGTTCGTAACATCCGTGAAACCTTCAGAAATATTAATATCCGTGATGGTTTGTCGTGGCAGCGGTGGGCTGGTCTCATAAGCTTGAGGGGTGGTGTCATCCGTCTACAGGAACTACTAAAATCTTTAACCAATGAAACTGCGACCCTATTTAAAAATCAGGCCGGGAAAATATCCCAGCTGCGCCAGTTAGCTTTGCAAAACCGAATGGCTTTAGACATAATGTTAGCAGCCCAGGGAAAAACTTGCGCCCTCATAAATAAAAAATGCTGTGTTTTTGTAAATAACACCTACTCTAACACTTTTCAACGTACCAAACATCTAAGGAAAATGGCTAAGAACTACTCCTCTGGCCAGCCACCTTATAATTGGTGGGGAGCCTTATAAAATTGGCTGCCTGGATTTGGGTGGGTTAAAAAACTCTTGGTGGGTATTGTTGGGACCATAGTAATCCTTATAATACTGTGTTGCTGTATTCAGTGTGTCCCC
>NW_020694092.1:0-6959 GCF_002925995.2 Terrapene triunguis
GGGGACACACTGAATACAGCAACACAGTATTATAAGGATTACTATGGTCCCAACAATACCCACCAAGAGTTTTTTAACCCACCCAAATCCAGGCAGCCAATTTTATAAGGCTCCCCACCAATTATAAGGTGGCTGGCCAGAGGAGTAGTTCTTAGCCATTTTCCTTAGATGTTTGGTACGTTGAAAAGTGTTAGAGTAGGTGTTATTTACAAAAACACAGCATTTTTTATTTATGAGGGCGCAAGTTTTTCCCTGGGCTGCTAACATTATGTCTAAAGCCATTCGGTTTTGCAAAGCTAACTGGCGCAGCTGGGATATTTTCCCGGCCTGATTTTTAAATAGGGTCGCAGTTTCATTGGTTAAAGATTTTAGTAGTTCCTGTAGACGGATGACACCACCCCTCAAGCTTATGAGACCAGCCCACCGCTGCCACGACAAACCATCACGGATATTAATATTTCTGAAGGTTTCACGGATGTTACGAACGTGGGGAAAATGAGGGGGAGTGAGGGAGATGCGAGAAGGCGGTGTTAGCCATGCTAAATAACATGACCCTGCCCAATCAGGGGAGAGAAAGTAATAAGCTTTGGGCCCGCACACCCAGTATGTTTCATACAATGCGTTTCAGGTATTTTATTTCTTAAAGTAGGAGGTAACCCTCCATCCGTTGGACCACTGTTTTCCTGGTAACGCAGAGGGGTTGTTGTGCGAACTGCAGAGGCACAATTTGGTAGTGGTGTTTTTAAAGGGCAGTGTAGTACTGCTTGAGCAGTTGTAGAAGGCAATCGTATATCCCTTAGCAATTAGTTGGACACCCTTGTGATTTGAGCAGGGCTTCTTAAAAGCTGACTCTGAAGGCTTGCCCACCCATGAAAAAGTTGGATCAGGGTGAGGGATTTACATATGGGATAAGTGGGATGCGCAAGGCTTGAAGCCAAGATTTTTACTAAAGGCGGTGCCACTAAAATACATGTTGCATTTACTTGTTTCCACAAAAGTTGACCCCTTTTCTTTAACAAAACACAGTGATCCTGTCTGATTGGTTACCCTGAGATATCTGTTAATTGGCACTTCTGTTTTGTTCCATGTAAGATTGTGTTGGACTGGATCTTTTACTTTAGCCGGTGGCATTCAAGTCATATTAGCAGTGGTCAGGGGAATGGGTGTGAAGGGGAGTCCCTGTTCTGCATTTACTGGAAATTGAGTACATACCGAGCAATTACTTCTATTTCCTAAAATACGAGTTTTAACCTTGTGGGAATATTTAATAAAAGCATTATCTTTATAAGCAGAAAATAAACTAAAAAGGCATAATAAAAAACATACAGTTGTTAGAATAAAAGGTCCTCTCATTTTTGCCGAGTCAATTTAAGTCTGATGTCTGAAAGAGGTAAGCTGGTCCACTGGTTGGACGCAGTGTCCTCAGTGGTGGCAAGAGCTGCTGGTCCATCACTGTGGTCCACTACGGCTGGCTTGACGTGGGAGTGGTGGATCCAGGATTTGCGTCCTTCCAGGAACACTGCAGTCTGGGTTGTTAAAAGAACCTGGTGGGGTCCAGTAAACCTCGGCTGGAGGGTGTCGCCACGAACGAACTTTTTGTCCCAGATGAAGTCCCCTGGTTGGAATGGGTGGATTTGTTCTTTCAGTGGCACGGTTTGGGAAATCTGCAAGGCTTTCCAAAGGGTACGGAGGCGAGCCTGTAGGGAGAGAAACTGGCACGCGGTCATATGATCCCCTCCCAATAGTGAAACATCAGCACGTGGTAGCGCCCAGCCTTTGAAAGGGGGGTGTTTATAGAGCAGTTCAAAGGGGGATAATTCCAATACACGGGTTGGGCGAGTACGAAAGTGAAACAGGACCAAGGGAAGTACCTGAGGTCACTTTAACCCTGTTTCCTGACAGTATTTAGCCAATGTAAACTTAACCTCCCTGTTCATACGCTTAACTTTCCCGCTAGACTGGGGGTGGTAGGGTGTATGAAAGGAGTGTGAAATGCCCAGTCCTTGTTTTAAACGGCCAAGGACATGACCAGTAAAGTGAGGTCCGCGATTTGAGTTAAGCACGAGAGGGATGCCAAAACGGGGTACAATGGTTTTTAAGGAGAATTTTTGCCACTGTGGCAGCAGTACAATTAGCAGTAGGAAAAGCTTCGACCCAGGAAGTCAGAGGGCAAACCAAAACAAGGAGGTGCTTTTTTCCAAAAGCCTTTGGCATATTTGCAAAGTCAATTTGAAGATGTTGAAATGGAGCAGCGGGCGGAGGTCTTCCACCCTTAATTTTGTTAAGAGGCGGAGCAGGTTCATTACGCTGACATGTGCTGCATGCTTTTACTATTGACAGGCAGTAGGGTTGAATGCCTGGAGCATACCAAAAGCGAGCGATGGTGTCCACAAGGTCGTGCGTGCCATAGTGACCCCCCTTATTATGGTGCCAGCGAACTGCCACGGGGTATGTGGAGCGAGGGAGGCAGGCTTGGCCATCCGGCATAAGCCAGGTCCCTTTGACCAGAGTGGCTTCGAGGCTTTTCCACGACTGTAGTTTAGCAGCGGGTACTGGTACGGGGTGCGGTGGAGTAAAGGAGGAGGCTGCAATAGCCAACGTGGGCATGGCTAAGGGTAAGACGGCAGCCGTCTTGGCGGAGGCGTCAGCCAGGGCATTTCCACGGGTGACGGGGCTATTATTTTTAGTATGGGCCCGGCAGTGAACTACAGCCAGGACCGAGGGTTCTTGGAGGGCGTCCAAAAGCTTGTGGATGAGGGGGAGGTGCTGAATGGGTTTACCGGCAGCTGTCTGGAAACCTTGAAACTTTCAGAGGTGGATGTGACAATGCACAACTTCAAAAGCATACTTGCTATCAGTAAAAATGGTAAAGGTCTTACCAGCGGCCAACTGGCAAGCTTGGGCCAGGGCATAGAGTTCGACGGCTTGGGCTCCCCAGTTGCCTGGCCGTGAGGCGGCCTCTTGAATGTCCCATTCAGAGGTGACTGCATAACCAGTGAAACGCTTGCCATTAACATAGAAGGAGCTTCCGTCCGAGAAGAGGATGCAATCAGGGTTGTTCAGTGGCACGTTAAACAGGTTGTTTTTTATCTGTAAGATGCTATAAACTACTTTCACACAGTTGTGCTGGTCCTGGAGGACTGGCAGGTCAGGAAGCAAGGTAGCTGGATTAAGGGGCCCACACCTTTTAAAAATTAGGTTAGTGTTTTCTAAGAGTTTGGCCTTTAGCTGTTGCTGACGATGGGCCGAAAAGACTTGGGTTGTGCCCCTACGCAGAAGGGCTGACAAGGCATGAGAGGTTCAAGCCGTGGTAAAATGACCCAGGGTCAGGCTTTTTGCCTTTGTGATCAGCAGGGCAGCTGCTGCCAGAGTTCGGGTGCAGGATGGGGTTCCCTGAGCGACAGGGTCGATCTGCTGAGAGTAAAAAGCAAGCGGGAAATGGTGGGGCCCGCTTAGCTGGGTAAGGACGCCACTAGCAATTTCGCCCCTCTCGTGGACAAAAAGGTGAAAGGGTTTGCTGTAATTGGGGGGGTGGAGAGACATGGAGGAGGCCACACTGTCCTTGAGTAACTGAAAGGCTTGGATCGTGTCCGGGGACCACTGCAAAGGGTCAGGAGCAAGGTTAGCAGTGAGTCGGTGGAGCGGTTTGCTTAACTTCCCGCAGGACGGCAACCAGGGGCGACAGAAGCCAATTAATTTTAAGAAACCTTGAAGTTGTTTCTTGGTGTTTGGCAGAGGGCAGTTTTGGATAGTCTTTATGCGGACTGGGTTCATTTGATTTTCCTCTGGGGTTAACAGGAAGCCCAGATATTGGACCTTTTGTGAGACCCACTGACTCTTGTTAGGGTTTACCTTGTGGCCTCTGGTGTGTAGGTATAATAAAAGTGCCTTACCATTGATGCGGAGGGCAGTTTTTTCGCAGTTACCTAATAGGATGTTATTTACGTATAGGACTAACGTGGATTTCTGCGGACTGGTGAAGCCTTTTAAGTCGTGGCGGAGGCATTGGCTGAAAATTGTGGGGCTGTTTCTGTAGCCTTGAGGAAGTCGTTGCCAGACGTAACTTTGTCCCTCCCAGGTGAAACCAAAGAGATACTGAGAGTCTGGGTGCACAAGAATGCTGAAAAAGGCTGATTTTAAGTTAATAACAGTGAACCACTCAGCATCGCAGGGGATTTGGCTGATGATAGTAGCTGGATCAGGAACTACTGCATGAAGAGGGACCACATACTGATTAACAACCCGTAGATTTTGTACAAAGCGCCAACGAATAGGGTCTCCGTCCTTTTTAGGAGGCTTTTTGACAGGCAGTATAGGGGTGTTACTGGGAGTGCGCTGAGGGCGGACTAGCTTTTGTGCAATGAATTTCTTGATAATGGGGCGGATGCCCTCCCGGGCTTCCAGCGACAGGGGGTATTGAGGGACTGACGGGAGGGGTTAAGGAGGGCTTTACTTGAATTTTTATTGGCTTTGCCGAAAGGAGCAGGCCAACATCAGTGTTAGAAATTTCCCAGAGGGTTAAAGGCAAGTCAGTGAGGTCAGGGGAGGGGGGGGGGTTCCCAATTACCCTGAGTTGGGGCCGAATTTTCTAACACTGTCATTAATAATTCTACCCCTTTAGGAGTGCAGGTTAAAGTAGCCTTAAGCTTACAGAGTAAATCCCGGCCCATTAAAGGGATCGGACAAGCTGGGGAAAAAAGAAAACGGTGAGAAAAACATTTATTAGCATAAATAACATTTAGAGGCAAAGTGAGTCCCAGAGACTGTGGGTTGCCCTTCACCCCAGTTGCAGTTTTAACCTCAGAGGATAGCCAGGGAGAGGGGGCATGATTTAAAAGAGAGAAAGTAGCTCCAGTATCAATGAGGAAAGAGACAGGCAGTCCTTGGACTGAAAGGGTTAGACGAGGCTTTTTGCTGGGAGGGGAGAAAGTGAGGAAGGAGCCGGCTAAAGACATTAAGGAAATAAGACCATTACATTGTTTGCCTTCGCCCCCGGGGTACCGTTATTGAGGAGGCTGAGTTTGCTGCAGCTGCTGCTGTTGCCCGTAGTTGATCCAGGCCTGGGGAACGGGCTGAGCTGGTGGTGCAGGGGTGTATTCGTCCCTGGTGTAAGTATCTGCGGATGCGACCGGACCCTCTAGGCGTCCCCAGGGGCATTCACGTTTAAAGTGACCGGGCTGTCCGCACTGAAAACAATTTCCTGGTGGCTGGGGTTGCCAGGACCCTCTTCCCCGAGCACCCTGAAATCCCCTGCCACGGCCACGGCCTCTGCCTCGAACACCGCCGCGAAAAGCTAAAGCCATCAACTTATATTTTTCCTTTTTCTTTTTCTTTTTACTACTTTTCCTTTTTTTCTCCCATGCAAAATCAGCTACGTCCAACACTGAAGTGACTGACTTACCTCCCCAACCAGGGCGAAACTTTAAGAAATAATCCCTTACAGGGGGCACTGACTGATTTACAAAAAACGAAATAAGAGTAGGGTGGTCTGCTTCTCTTTTAGGATTCATCTGAGTGAACATTCGGGCCCCCTCCAATAGCCTTGACCAGAACTTTCTGGGTGGCTCATCAGATTCCTGCCGAATCTGCATGAACTTAGCCTGATTAGGCGAGCGGCGAGCCATTTCTTTGAGTCTCTCTAACAATCGCTCTCGATCTGTTTGCAGCTGAGTCAGCCTTGGCTGACTCCAGTCTAGGGGATTCCAGCCAGTGGCTTGATCCCGCCTATCCATCCAAGTAGTATTAACCGCATTGCTATCCCCCCATGTCCTTTCTGCCATCCACAATTTACTACGTTTCTTTCCGGTCAAAACTCTACTTAACAACTGATCTACATCCGTATAAGTAGGATTATGACTTGAAAACAATCTTTCTAAAAGTTCTGTGATTTTTCGGGGATTTTCCCCAAAGGACCCTGACAACCGTCCCCACCCTTTCAAGTCCCATTCTAGCCATCCTTTATATTTCACAATATTAGTATGTTGTAACTGGCCATTATTGCCCACAAAAGGTTGGTCGTGCACCTGTAAAGGCATTTTTCTACTTACACCTTTATCACTCACAAAAGGTTTGGCGGAGGCAGCCTCTGGGCTATCCTCAGGGGAGGGGTATGCAACCTGCTGCATCTGCTTGATCTTTTGCCTAGTAATTACTCCTCCCAAGGTGTGCCCTTCCATTTCCCCCTTATCCCTCTGCAGAGATTCCGATCTGGAGTCCTGCAGATTCCCCTCTGCGCCCTGGAGAGAGTCCCCCTGCGGAGGAATAGGGGCAGGTGCAGTGGGGACCAACTGACGAGTCAAAACACGCCGTGGTTTACACCCTTCATTGAAATAACATGGAGGGGGTTTACTCTCGGGAGAATACCTGACTGCCATAATTTTTAAAGATTTCCACAGCTCTGCTGCTGTGTCCCAACAAAACCAGTAACATAACTGTCCCAGATGGTCTTTTTCGATCTGGCTCCTGACTCCTCTTAAGGCAGCCTGTTCGAAAGAGCCATACGAAGGCCACCTCATCTCCGGGTCGGCCAATACCGCGGTATACCCAGTCCAATTCCTTACACACAGTGTGTACAACTTCCTCCTAGACATTCCTGTCTGTACTGGGAGTTTCCCTTTGTTCCATAACTTATTTACAATCCCCAACGGACTCTCAAGAGGCACGCTAGTCCCTTGACCCATGGTGTCTGACAGGAGCCCTCCAACTGGCGTTTATCCTGCTGTCCAGTACACGACCCCTCAATATTGAATTGGCTGGGAGAAATCTCCCGTGGCGCCTGCCAATTCGTATATGAGTGGTCTGACCACTGGACAGAGGCACCGCACCAGAAGGAAATCCCGGACGAGCCCCCAAATTGTTAGGTAAAAAGCAAGTCCTTACTCACCTCTCCAGCACCCGAGTTCGTGCGGAGTTGGTATGGGGCTCACAATCTGTCAGAGACCAGACACCAATTCATTGAT
>NW_020694093.1:0-1626 GCF_002925995.2 Terrapene triunguis
TGGCCCTCCGACATCCTTACAGATTCGGGAACTAATTTCCTGGCAGGGAACATGAAAAACCTGTGGGAAGCTCATGGGGTGAATCACTTGGTTGCCACCCCTCATCACCATCAAACCAATGGTCTGGTGGAGAGGTTTAATGGAACTTTGGGGGCCATGATACGTAAATTCGTAAATGAACACTCCAATGATTGGGACCTAGTGTTGCAGCAGTTGCTTTTTGCCTACAGGGCTGTACCACATCCCAGTTTAGGGTTTTCACCATTTGAACTTGTGTATGGCCGCGAGGTTAAGGGGCCATTACAGTTGGTGAAGCAGCAATGGGAGGGGTTTACGCCTTCTCCAGGAACTAACATTCTAGACTTTGTAAGCAACCTACAAAGCACCCTCCGACACTCTTTAGCCCTTGCTAAAGAAAACCTAAAGGATGCTCAGGAAGAGCAAAAGGCCTGGTATGATAAACATTCCAGAGAACGGTCCTTCAAAGTAGGAGACCAAGTCATGGTCTTAAAGGAGTCCAGGCCCATAAAATGGAAGCGTCGTGGGAAGGACCATTCACTGTCCAGGAGCGCCTAGGAGCTGTTAACTATCTCATAGCCTCCCCCACCTCCAACATAAAGCCTAAGGTATACCATGTTAATTCTCTTAAACCCTTTTATTCCAGAGGATTAAACGTTTGCCAGTTTACAGCCCAGGAAACAGATGACGCGGAGTGGCCTGCAGGTGTCTACTACGAAGGAAAAAGGAATGGTGGCGTGGAAGAGGTGAACCTCTCCATGACCCTGGGATGTCTGCAGCGACAGCAGATTAAAGAGCTGTGCACAAGCTTTGCACCGATTTTCTCAGCCACTCCAGGACGGACCGAACGGGCATACCACTCCATTGACACAGGTAATGCTCACCCAATTAGAACCCCACCCTACCGGGAGTCACCTCATGCCCAAACTGCTATACAAAGGGAGATCCAGGACATGCTACAAATGGGTATAATCCACCCCTCTACCAGTGCATGGGCATCTCCAGTGGTTCTAGTTCCCAAACCAGATGGGGAAATACGCTTTTGCGTGGACTACCGTAAGCTAAATGCTGTAACTCGTCCTGACAACTATCCAATGCCACGCACAGATGAGCTATTGGAGAAATTGGGACATGCCCAATTCATCTCTACTTTAGACTTAACCAAGGGGTACTGGCAAGTACCACTAGATTAACCCGCTAAGGAAAGGTCAGCCTTCGTCACCCAGGCAGGGGTGTATGAATTCAATGTACTCCCTTTCGGGTTGCGAAATGCACCCGCCACCTTCCAAAGACTTGTAGATGATCTCTTAGCGGGATTGGGAGAATCTGCAGTTGCCTACCTCGATGATGTGGCCATTTTTTCTGATTCATGGACAGAACACCTGGAGCACCTGGAAAAAGTCTTCGAGCGCATCCGGCAGGCAGGTCTAAGTGTTAAGGCTAAAAAGTGTCAAATAGGCCAAAACAGGGTGACTTACTTGGGGCACCAGGTGGGTCGAGGAACTATAAATCCCCTACAGGCCAAAGTGGATGCTATCCAAAAGTGGCCGGTTCCAAAGTCAAAGAAACAGGTCCAATCCTTCTTAGGCTTGGCCGGATATTATAGGC
>NW_020694094.1:0-1701 GCF_002925995.2 Terrapene triunguis
TTGTAAAATGTATAAAGAGAGGAAAACTGTTTTTGCTGGTGTGCTTGATCTGAGACTTGAGTGTCTCCTTGCACCACTTTGAGATCTCAAATAAACTTTGTTTGCTTCTCCACCCTGGTGTGTTTATTGGCGCGAAGCACACCGGGCAACGAACCCCACTGTTGCTGTCCTCGGGCCTCTGTGCCGGCAACACTAGTCTCTATGACCTGGAGGTCCTCTGTCTACCCAATCCCTGATAGCTCATCTCTATGGCCCCTGAAAGCTCCTCCCCATCCCTGCAGCACCAGGGATGGGAGGGGATGGGGGGAATAACCCCTGGAGCTGCAGGAGGAGCAGAGGGGCCCTGAAGGGCAGATGTGGGGCTGCAGGGTCAGAACTGAGGGAGGGGCTGGGGGCAAAAGTGATGTGAGGATTGAGGAGTAGAATTAACAGCTGGGCTGGGGACAGGCAGATGTGGGGGTGACAGGGACACAGAATTAAGTCATTAGGATTTGGGGTTTGGGGGAGAAGCTGGAGACTCCCCGGGAGCAGGGAGCCTGGGAGAGGGAGACCCAGAAACTGGAGAGTGTGACCTACAAGTCAGGAGGAAAGGGATGCTATAGTAGGAAGTGGTTAGAGGGTGGGATGATGTCAGCTGGATGAAGGTGTGGAGAGTCGAGTACAGAGTAGGTTTAACCAAAACGGGGGAAAGAAATGAAAGAATAAAAGAGAAAAAATAAAGTAAAACCAGTGTAAAGACAGAAGCCTGGAGAAAGTGGCGGGAAACTCAAATGAAGAGTGAAAGCAAAATCGTCCTGAGGAGGGAAATGCTCTGTGGCAGGCAGCAAGAGCGGAAGGGATAAACTCAAGGGAGAGAACTGGGAACCTGGAGTGGAATGATCTGTGATAGGGAATAGAGAAGGGTTGGGGAGACACAGAGAAATAAACAGATGGGAAAGGAGTGCTAGAGAAAATGATGTGTAAAACTAGATGAAATTAAAGAAAAGGGAGGCGAGAGAACATGAGATCGAGATCTATAAAATATTTCTGAAAGTGAGAGACTGTAACATTAATTCAACCCCATAGTTCAGGGCCAGTATTTCCACTTTGGTACCTTTCAGAACAACACTTCTTCAAATTTGTGGATGTTTTTACCATGTATTCTGGTTATGAAGGTTCCTTCTTAGCTCCTTTTAACCTGACATTTATTTAAGGTAAATAAACAAGACACATGTTTTATATGTCTCATTTCTCTTTAATTTTCCAGCTGTGATTTTTGAAGCAGACATGTGTTGACATAAGCGATTTGGGGTGTGTGGGGGGGAATCCCAATCCCAATGAGAACCTCTGTGTATGTCATTATGATGATAGCAACATATTACAGTAAGATCCAGGCTATTGAGCCTGCACTCTGGGTCATGTGTTTTATATAAACATACACATCAGGAATTGTTCAAGAGGAGAGAGCTGGTTGGGTCACTTCTCAATTTCCAAACCTGTCAGCGCGTGGCAGATGTTTGCAGTTTGAAACAGCAGGATTTTATGGCACATCAGCCCACAATCAACAGATTATAACAGTTTTAACTATCATGTGAATTGAACTATTAAAAAAAGAAAACTAAAATATAGATCAAGTAGAACCACTCAATCCCCACTCCCACAGCTGCAGGGTTTGTAGCATGGCCTCTCCAGTCCCCAGCACACGTCCCCACCATTTGAACT
>NW_020694095.1:0-10198 GCF_002925995.2 Terrapene triunguis
CTGTGGACATAAACCATGGGAAGTCCCGCCTCAAAGCATCTGACAGGCAGCAGCCTCATGTTCCTGATTGGCTTCTCACCCTCTATAAACCCAAGAGGCATTCCAGGAAGTGTCTAGGCAACACTATGGGTCTTTTGTAGCTGCAACAACGATTTCTACTCATTGCTTCTGAACTCCTGGCTTTGACCTTGGCCTTTGTCTCCTGCCCCAGACCCCAAAACCTTATTTGGACTCTGATCTTTGGTATCAACCCAGGTCTGGAACCTATGAACTCCTCCACCACTCCCAGTCACAGGTTTGCCCCTCCTCTGACCCATGGTCATGACTGTCCCTTGTTGGGATCCTGACATGCTCCAGGGGTGGAAGACCCTGGACTTTGCACTAGTTTAACTTCAAGTTCTTGGATTCAATGTGGGAATCACCAGATGAAATTCCACAGCCTGGGTTCTGCAGGAAGTCAGTCTAGAGGATCACAATGATCCTTTCTGGCCTTACCCTCTGAATCTAGGACTCATGGGAGTGCAGGAGGCAGCCATGGGAGGGGCATGGATGGAGTCTTTCCAGAATCGGCAGGATGCAGCCCTTTAAACAACTTTAGCCCATATCTACAAACTGTAGAAGAACTTGGTCAGCGCCAACACATCAATCCCAAAACGGAGCCCGAGAGGGTGTCAGGTATCTTGCTCAGCTCAGCTTGGAATCTGTTCTTTATAGGTGACATGAGAGTAGTTTGAATATTTGTGGATTCACAGATATTCAGGCCAGAAGGGACCTTTACATAATCCAGGCTGAACTCCTGTGTAGCCCAGGCCAGAGAATTTCATCCAGTTATTGCTCTGTTGAGCCAGTAACTTGTGTTTAACTAAAGCATATAATTGAAAAAGCCAGTGTGACAGTGTACCCCATAAGGCTTTATGGGGAGGGGGTGCTTATAAATGTATGTATGACATAACTGGAATATGTTTTGTGCTGCCTGGGCCAGGTAACATATCTCCGTAAAGGTTATGGTCTACTATATCTATTCATCCTATTTGTACATATATATATATCATTTTCTACTTGAGGTTAAGAATATGGGCTGTATGCTTGCTTGGTTTCTAAGTAAGCTTTGGGAGGCATTTGGTCAGCTTCTTTAGGGAGGAATTCGCCAGGTTAAGTACCTGATCAGGGAACAATGCATCTTGGAATGCTCCAATCCACATAAGAAGTCTTCCTGGAGACATGCAAGATTCCATGTGGGCAATGGCTTCAGCCTGTAAAGACTGAGTCATGCAGGGACATGTAACTTGCCCAGGTGACTCCAGAACTCCATCTTGGAGCTGGACTTTGCATAGGAGTGAGGAGGGGGGTCTCCTCCCACAAGAGAGAGTCTATTTAACCCTGGGGGAGACCCCTCCATTTTGTCTTCAGCTGGCTAAAGAAGGAGCCTCTCCAACCCCCCAGGATGCTTGAAGGGAACTGAAACAAAACACAGTAACTACAGGGGTTGTGAGAGATTGCTGGACCCAGGCTAAAGGGAGATTAGCCTGTGAAAGGGAGCATTCTGGAACTGGTGAGGAACTTATCTGTATTTAGTTTGATTAGGCATAGATTTGCGCATTTTATTTTATTTTGCTTGTGACTTACTTTGTTCTGTCTGTTACTACTTTGAACCACTTAAATCCTACTGTCTGTATTTAATAAAATCACTTTTTATTTAGTAGTTTACTCAGAGTATGTATTAATACCTGGGGGAGCAAACAACTGTGCATATCTCTCTATCAGTGTTATAGAGGGCGAACAATTTATGAGTTTACTCTGCATAAGCTTTATGCAGGGTAAAACGGATTTATTTGGGTTTAGACCCCATTGGAAGTTGGGCATCTGAGTGCTAAAGACAAGCACACTCCTGTGAGCTGTTTTTGGGTAAACTTGCAGTTTTGGGACAAGTGATTCAGACCCTGGGTCTGTGTTGAAGTGGACTGGAGTGTCTAATTCAGCAAGACGGGGTGCTGGAGTCCTGAGCTGGCAGGGAAAACAGAAGCAGGGGTAGTCTTGGCACATCGGGTGGCAGCTCCCAAGGGGGTTTCTGTGATCCAACCCGTCACAGTGGCGTAGTCGGCAGGATCTGTGCACAGCTGATTGCTTTGAGATACTGGTAGAGATTTTAAGTGAGTTTTAAGTGTGGTGGCTGAAGAACAGACAAAGTGGTTACTGGTTTGTTATTTTCTGTTTGCTTATTTCGGGCAAGGGAAGTAGGGACAGAAAAGGAAGCAAAATAAGTAAGGCGGAAGATCAGAAGAAAGCAGGAAAATGAGTACTAGTGACCTCAGTTTCAGTGAACTGCAGAGGGGTTGTAGCCCAGCACAAGAAAGCAGGACAATGAGTACTAGTGACGCTGCTAATAAACTAAAGCTGGCCAGGCTGGAAGCAAAAGAGAGAGAAAATGAACATAAGAGACGGCTGGAACTAAGACAATTAGAAATTAGTGCCAGGGAGGCAGAACAGGCAAGGGAAGAGGCTGCCCACAAGAGAGCTATGGAGGCGGAGGCAGCGAGGGCGGCAGCGAGAGCGGAGGCAGAACATGCAAGGGAAGAGGCTGCCCACAAAAGAGCTATGGAGGCAGAGGCAGCGAGAGCGGAGGCAGAGACAGCTGCCCACAAAAAAGCTATAAAGGCAGAAACAGCTGCCCACGAAAGGGCTATGGAGGTGGAGGCAGCAAGGGAGCGAGCGGCGGCAGCGAGGGCGGAGGCAGAGGCAGCTGCCCAGGAGAGGGCTATGAAGGCCCAGAGGGAGGCCCAGAAACATAAACTCCCAAGGGGGTTTCTGTGATCCAACCCGTCACAGCCAGCCCGTCTTGATGTGAAGACATCAAGAGATGGAGAATCCACTACTTCCCTAGGTAGTTTGGTCCAGAGTTCAATCATCCTGACTGTTAAAAAATTGTGCCTTATTTATTGTTTGAAATGGTCTGGCCTTAATTTCAAGCCATTAGTTCTTCTTCTTTCCCCCCTAGATTAAAGAGCCAGTATTTTTCTCCCCATGAAGGATTAATACACCGTAATCAAATCACCTCTTGATCTTTCTGATAAACTAAAGAGATTGAGCTCCTTTTGTCTCTCACTGTGAGGCATTTTCTCCAGCCCTCAAATCATTTTGTGTCTCCTGTCTGCACCCACCATTTATTCAACATCCTTTTAAAAATGTGGACACGAGAACTGGCTGCAGTATTCCGGTATCGATCTCACAAATGGAATATACAGAGGTAAAATCACCTCTCTATTCCCCTGTTCATACATCCAAGGATCATTTTATTCCTTTTTGCCACAGCATCTAGTGGTTGGTTCTCTGCAGAGAAGCACTGAGATATGGTTCAAATCCAACTTTATTAATGATGTATGCAAGGGATGCTGTATCCATGCTGATGACTTGGGGAAATGCTCAGGCTGAGTCTGGCGTGTTGCTGCCTCCCTCACCAAGGAACTACTTTTCCTTCTCAATTCACAAAGGTCCCATCTTGTGTCTCTGAGAGCATGGACAGCACCTGCAGTATCCCGCTTACGTTCTGATCCATAGTCAGGGGTGCCTGCAAAATTCAAACCATGTTAAAGGAGAAGATAAAACTGCTCTTGTCTCTAGAGGGAGTAAGAGTCATGGGATGGTAGCTGCTCATGCCAAGTTAGAGACAGTTATGCTGCTGCTGCTGTCTACACAGGACCATGCTTTCTCCCCCCAACTCAGCTCTTACAGATGGGCTTAGGAGCAGGGGAGGCATGTTTCCATTAAGGCTGCTGAAGTAACTTGCTCTGCTGCCTCTGCTGCAGGAAAAGGGACTAAAATCACCATTGCAGTGTATTGGCTCTGCAGAACGAGCTGAGCACAAGCCAATCCAACTCCCATTTAAAACAATCTTGCCAGTGAATTGAATGGCAGTTGCCCGAAATGCACCCTCTATAATGTGACCATTTAACTGGCTAAACCGTTTCTAACATGGCTGCTTTTCCTGATCTGGCTTTTCTTATGTGTGATATGGCGAGGATCAGATTAAATACGTACCACGCCCCTAACTTCTGTGGTCATCTGCAAAATTTATCAATTATGAGTTTGTTTTCCTCTGCATGACTAATAAAAGAGTTAAATAGTGCAGGGCCAAGACCACATCCACGGGGGACCTCATTAGAAGCACACCCATTTGATGATGATTCCCCATTTACAGTTAGATTTTGAGACCTGTCAGTTATCCAGCTTTTAATCCATGCAATGTGTGCCACATTAATTTATCTCATTCTAGTTTTTTAATTAAAATCTTGTGCACTACCAAGTCAAATGCCCTACAGAAGTCTAAGTATATTACATCAACCCTATTACCTTTATCAACCTAACTTGTAATCTCATCAAAAAATCAAGTTTATTTCCATAAAAACATGTTGATTGGCATTAGAGCAAAATATTACCCCCCTTTAATTCTTTATTGGGTTACCTAGGAGTTACCTAGGGAGGTGGGTTACGTAGGGTTACCTAATAGGTTAGCTAGGGAGGTGGTGGAATCTCCATCCTTAGTGGTTTTTAAGGCCCGGCTTGACAAAGCCCTGGCTGGGATGATTTAGTTGGTGTTGGTCCTGCTTTGAGCAGGGGATTGGACTAGAACTAGATGACCTCCTGAGGTCTCTTCCAACCCTAATATTCAAAAATTCTATGATTCCAATGGAGTCTTGTATCAGCCGCTTCATTACCTTGCCCAGGATCGATATCAGACTGACAGGCCTATAATTACATAGGCCATCCCATTTACCCTTTTCAATTATTGGCACAACATTAGCTTTCTTCAAGTCTTCTGGAACTGCCCTAGTGTTCCAAGGCTTATTGAAAATCAACATTCATGGCCCAGGGAGCTCCTCAGCCAGCTCTTCTGAGTGCTCAAGACTGTACTAAACAAGCAAACTAACATGAGCTGCTGATTGGCTGAATTCTACATCTGATGGCATGACCCTACCACCCAACCATGAGCTGGTTACTCACAACTCGAAATGTTAGAGCAAAATATCTAGTTTCCTCCCAGCCCACCCCTCTGTAATAACTTCCTAATAACACGAGTCTTACAACATGAAAAACAAAGAAGGCGGCTCAAGGCAGGGGAATGCTTCAGAGAGTAATTTAACTTCACACATAAATAAAAAGATATTCTCTGTGTAGTGAAGACTCAGGAAGAGCTCACTTGGGTTTCCCTAGCAAAATGTTGAACTTCTATTGAGGAAAGGAAAGAAGATCCCAAAGAGTTGAGAGAGCAGAGCAGCCATTCTCATCTCACCGTCTTGGAAATCAGCAATCAGCCTAGGAGCTCTCACACTGCTCTTCTGCACAGTGCTGTCTCCAGAGTTAGGCTACGTCTACACTGAAAATGGAGGTATAACTGTAGTGCTGGGAGGCATACCTGTGCTAGCTTTAATCATGCTAGTGTGGGTAATAATAGCAGTTCTAGTGTCGATGTGTCTTCACTACAGTTTTTCCCTGTGCTACCTAGATTAAAATTGATGTGAGCATGTCTACACATGCTGCAACCACACCTCAATTTGCAGTAGAGACATACCTACCTTCTCATTTATTTTCATAGAAGCGGCAGGCTTGTGTTTCCAGGGACTGCCCTGGTTTTATGCTTAAGCTGACAGCATTTCTAGTTGGATTTTTGTATGGCCTATAATCAGAATGCTTAAAACATCAAGCAAAGCAGTAGCAACCTTGTTAGTCTAGGCCAGGGGTTCTCAACCTTTTTCTTTCTGCGCCCCCCCCCCCCCCCCAACATGCTATAAAAACTCCACGGCCCACATGTGCCACAACAACTGTTTTCTGCATATAAAAGCCAGGGCCAGCGTTAGGGGGTAGTAAACAGGGCAATTACCTGGGGCCCCAAATCACAAGGGCCCCCATGAAGTTAAGTTGCTCAGGGTTCTGCTTTGGCCCCAGGTGGCGGGGCTCAGGGCCCCGGGCTCAGCTCTGCGTGGTAGGGCTTAGGCTTTCTGCCCTGGGCCCCAGCGAATCTAACACTGGCCCTGAAACCTGCTCACTGCCCCCCAGGGGGCCCTAGACCCCTGGTTGAGAACCACTTGTCTGGGCTACTCATGATCTCTGTGAAACAGGTTTGTGGTCTCAGGCTAATTCCTATTAGACAAGAGGCTAAATGCTCAGCTGGTGCAAATCACTGTAGCTCAGCTGACTTCAGCGGTGCTACATCAGTTTACACTAGCAGAGTATCTGGCCACAGATATTCACATCCCCAAAGCCCACAGTCTTAACCGGTATTTGGTTGTCAGCCTCAGGAGAGAGGGCCCAAAGGCAGACGGGAGCGAGGGCTAAGGTATCCTCTCACCTCCAGAGGTGGCACCAGCAGCTCCAGCATGGTGCATGTTTGCCATGGAGGGACGCGAGAGGGGAGGTAGGGCCAGCGCGGCAGTGCTTTGTGGCTGCTGCCAATGCTCTGCTCTTTTTGTAGGCAGAACTTCAGTCCTCAGGACAGCCAGTGAGGCTCCCATCCCAACCCCGAACTCTAACAGGATCCAGACCATTCACCTCATCGCTAATTGCATCTGTTTTCACCCAGCCAGGGCAGAGGGCAGCAAACAGAATCCCATCTTCTTTGTAATCCAAGGACTGGCACCTGGTGAGCATGTTCAGAGCAGCCTGCGGGCAAGACACCATGAGCAGAGACAGCAGCATGTGAGGAAAGGGGATCTCCCCTAGTGGAAATGAACCCAGATCCCACAGCACTGACAGATGGGGCGGTGGGAGGGGGAACGCACAGTTCTGCCGAGGCAATGCCCAGCATCCTTGGCCCCCTAGAATTCCCAGCTGAGACCAGGCTCACATTAGCATGGATGGTGAGCACTCACAGTCAGAAATTAGCAATGCAGCTGGCCTGTGGGGATCAGATGGGGCATGATTGCAGGGCAGGGAGTGGTTTGCCGGCAGTTTGGGGGCTTTTGGTGCCTGAGCTGGTGGTGCTCAGACAGAGGATGTGGGTAAGGTATAGGAGCAGCAGAGCCATAGATCAGCATGGCAATGGGGACTAAGGGAGGCCTCTCTGCAACCAAGCTGATAACATACTAGTGGGGGATGCCCAAGCTGCAATATCAGTTTAGAATAAAGATACAGAGGATGCTGACTAGCTTTTGCCCCTAAGGGCCAGCTTGACAGCTGAGCATACCCAGAGTGCAGGAGCCTCTACCCATGACCCCTATGATGAGGGCGGCACAGGAGCTGGCTATGCCAGTTCTCCATAACCACAGGATTCCCACTTGAAAAGATCTCCCAGCTTTCTGGCCCCTTTGCACCACCAATGCATCACAAAGGGGCTGTATCACAGGAGGAAATCTGGCTCCCCAGGCTTTCATTCAGTCTCTGCGAGGTGCAGTCCACAATGGCCCGTACCTTGCTGCAGCGGTAGGCAATCATTCATAAAAAGAACATTTCATGCACTTTCTCAAATGACCCTAAAGCACTGGAAATGTTAATGACAGCCGCCTTGCCGCAGCTCATCCCTTTCTGCTTGCTTCCCTGGGCAGCCTTCTTCAGCAAGGGCACTAGGGCAGGAACGCCTGGGGAGAGCAAACAGTGACACGTTAGGGAAAACAGAACCGTGCTGGGGTGAGCAATCTCTAGTGAGCATTGTACATGAAAAGAAAACCCGAGCTCAGTGTAATACAAGTTACATGTGTTACTGATGTAGGCTGTAGTGGTGGGTAGCAGGGACAATCCAGCTCACCTTGTGAGTGGAAACGTGATCTAACCATTTCAGCAAATCATTATCATCAGCTCTTTCCTAGCAAAACAGTTCCATTGAACTCTGGGTATAACATCAGGGACGCTTTGCACTTCTCTAGTACTTTTCATCTGAACATCTCAAAGTGCTTTCAAAGGTAGAGGAGGACTATTGGCCCCATGTTACGGATGGGAAAGCTGGGCACAGAGAAGGGATGGGCCTTGCCCCGGGTCTCAGAATGAGCTGACAGCAGATTCATGAATAGGAGCCATATCTCTTGACTCCCAGAATGTGACATTAATCACTAGACCATAGATTTTAAACTTAACATTCCTACTGTAACTTATTTGGAAATGCTCAGAACTTATTTCAATAACAGTAAAGATCAGCATAATTTTATAGATGGGGAAACTGAGGCCCTGAGAGGTGATATGACTTGTGTAAGGTCAGCCCACAGGCCATTGGCACAGCCAGGAATAGAACCCAGCACTTCCAAGCCCTAGTCTACTGCTTGAGCCACAACTGCCTTTCCCAGTAATGCTGCCTTACCTCACAGGGGTGTGTGAGGATGACTCTATTGGAGTGTGAGCTGCTCTGATGATACTATAGTGATGGGGCCAGATAAGTGCCATAGAATGGGAAAAGCCTAGTTGTGTTTTTGTGTATTTCTGCTAGATTTCTGGTGTACAGAAAATCCCACAAAAATCAAAAACTCTTTCCAGTTTTATGTCTGTGTAACTCCAAGACCTTAGCACCCAATGCTAGGTGAATGCTTGCCTGAGTCACTAACATGGGCCCAATCCTTTCCCGCTAGCACATCTTCGGGATTTGCAGAGTCCACCATATGGGCCTCGGTCATGCCTGCATTGTTGATTAGCAGATTCAGCCCAGAACTTTTCAAATGGTCCCCAACTTTCTTTGCAGCTGCCTTGACACTTGTTGGATCAGTAACTTCTAAAAGCAAGATAATATGGTGCTTCCGTGAGATGGGATGGTCATGTGGTCAGCTGGGCCTCAGGAGAGCTGGGTTCTGTTCTTGACTCTGCCACAGCTTGTGTGATTTTATGCAAGTCACTTATCCCCTGTAGGCCTCAGTTCCCATCTATGAAATGGAGGGGTTAATTCTTAACATAGGTCTTTCACCCTTAAAGTCCACGTGGTGCCTTCAGGGAGCTGTGACTGGTGTTCTGAACTCAAGTTGTAACAGAACCAACACCCAGCACTGGGTCTAGGAAGGGGGGAAAACATGGGTGCACATGGACTCTCCTTGCATGATGGTGGCACTCTCGTGGGTCTCTGGGGCTGTGAGATGGATGGATGAAGGGTGGCAGGTTGTCACAATCTGCAGTACTCCCAACTTGCATAATTTTTTCACAAGTGAGGGGATTTCAGAGGGTACTGGAGCTCGTCTGTTGGTGATGCGAGAAGCTCTGTTGCCCTCTCGAAGCTCAGCCCTGCTGGAAACCTGCTGGAGTCTCTCCCCTCTGCTTGCTATTCTCACAGGAGGGAAGGGAGGGAAAAGCAGAGAGCCCAACAGCTCAGCACAACTTTCCTCCCTCCTCCCCCCGCTCCTGTGAGCAATGGTGCCAGGATGGTGCATCATAAGAACATAAGAATGATCCTACTGGGTCAGACCAAAGGTCCTCTAGCCCAGTATCCTGTCTTCTGACAGTGGCCAGTGCCAGGTGCCCCAGAGGGAATGAACAAAACAGGTAATTATCAAGTGATCCATCCCCTGTTGCTCACTACCAGCTTCTGGCAAACAGAGACTGGGGACACCATTCCTGCCCATCCTGGCTAATAGCCATTGATGGACCATGAATTTAGCTAGTTCTTTTTTGAACCCTGTTATGGTCTTGGCCTTCACAACATCCTTTGGCAAGGAGTTCCACAGGTTGACTATGCACTGTGTGAAGAAATACTTCCTTTTATTTGTTTTAAACCTGCTGCCTATTAATTTCATTTGGTGACCCCTAGTTCTTGTGTTATGAGAAGTAGTAAACAACACTTCCTTATCTATTTTGTCCACACCAGTCATGATTTTATAGACCTCAATCATATCTCCCCTTAGCCATCTCTTTTCCAAGCTGAAAAGTCCCAGTTTTATTAATCTCTCCTCATATGGAAGACGTTCCATACCCCTAATCATTTTTGTTGTCCTTTTCTGAACCTTTTCCAATTCCAATGGGAATTTTGAGATGGGGCGACCACATCTGCACACAGTATTCAAGATGTGGGCGTACCATGGATTTATATAGAGGCAACATGATATTTTCTGTCCTATTATCTATCTCGTTCTTAATTATTCCCAGCATTCTGTTCGCTTTTTTGACTGCCGCTGCACATTGAGTGGATGTTTTCAGAGAACTATCCACAATGACTCCAAGATCTTTTTCTTGAGTGGTAACAGCTAATTTAGACCCCATCATTTTATATGTATAGTTGGGATTATGCTTTCCAATGTGC
>NW_020694096.1:0-3062 GCF_002925995.2 Terrapene triunguis
TTTTGAAAATCTTTGCTACTGTATATGTAGGGTAAATAATATAAGCTATGTGGACATTCATAACATTTGTATCATACCTCCTGTTTCTCATTTATGCCTCTGTGAACAGGTATAATAGATCATTCATTGGAATTATATGAGTCCTGATCTAGGAGCCATTGCATTCCTTCCCATAAAATGTGAAATCAAGCCAAGATTTGTTTAATTACAAAAAATATTCACCACATTAGGAAACTAAAATTGTTTCAGGCAGCAGTAATTTATAAATGCTGGGTCATCAATAAGAAGAGAAACTGGGCCATATGATGACCATTGCACAGCTCAAATACCAACTATATGAAGTAATAGGCATAGTAAGCAGTTTGCAAGCTATTCACTCACTGAAATGTGTTCATACAAAACCCTTGTTGCACAATGTTGGAGAGTGAACAAATACATTAGAACTGCAGTCTGTTCACAAACAAGCAAAGAGGTATGTTTTGCCGAATACATTTGTTGTTGCAAATTGTTTGCCCATTTTGACTGAGAATGTTTTCATATGCGATTTTGCAAGCATTTTATGGGACTTTAACAAATGATGGAATAGGATGTACATATGTGAGCGTATGACAGAAGATTTGAAATATTATCAGTCTTTCGGAAGTCCATGCATCAGTCTTTTAGGATTAGATTGTGGCCCTTGCTGCACCCCACGGTGGGGAGTGGAGGATCAGGCACCTCCTTACTGCCGGTGCACAGTAGCTTTATGAGGGAGAGCAGTCTCCATAGGGCCATCTGCACCTTCTATGCACTCATGCAGGGATTGGCAATGGTCATACTCTTGGCTCCACCCCCTCAGTGTGATGGCCAGTATGGCAGGAGAAGGAATCTACTTTGGGTGTAGGGAGAGGATAGAGTGCTTTCCCATCCTGGAATCAGGATGGGGACCAGATTATGCCTCTCTAGTCTGCTCCTAGCACAGTAAAGCTACATGCTGTACCTTGCCCAGAACTTGCAGAAAATCCCCAATTTATCCCTAACAAGTAAACATTGACACAAACATTTCCTAATTCGGAGGTAATCAAACTATATGAAAGGCCTCAGTGGTAACCAACATATTCATTGGACCATCAGTAGTTATATAACATCTCTAGGGCCATTGTAAAGTTCAGAGGTACTAAGTATGACTTGCTTTCAAAAGTCACCATCACTGGCTTTCTGGAGTATCAGACCTGAAGAAGAGTTCTGGGAAGCTTATAAGCTTCTACCTTCTACCAACAGAAGTTGGTCCAATCAAAGATATTACCTCACCTATCTTGTCTCCGCCAAATGAGATGTGACATTCATGTAATCAAGTTTTTGTTTACCTGCCTATATACTAATTAGAATATGAATATCTTCACTCTCACCGAGTCTCCGAAGCTTTTTTGTTACTGCTAAAAAAATGAAATAGCAATAATGGCATTGGTACCAGCTACTTTATACCAATAATACACAAATATTTTTATTTTCTAATTTTTGGCATTAAGGCTATCACATTGTTATACCATTAGAGTAAGATCAAACCTGCTTAACCCCCCCCCCCCCCCCCCCACACACACACACACACAAAATAGGTTAGGTTATAGTTAGGTTAATTCTCACCCACATTTGAACAGTATTTATAGAGCCTTGAATATAAAATTCTGTATAAGTTCAGGGTAGTTACATTATCACTACAGTAATCATTTAAAAAAGTCAGCATTTACAGACAGAGCAATAGCAACAACTTTCTAACTGGGTAATTTTCTGATTTACCAACAACTATAATCAATGAAAAATATTACAGAAATCAAGTAATATTGGGTTTAGAATCTTTAACTGAAGATGAATTTATCGATACAATTTCTTTTTTGAGCTTTAATACTGAATTTAATACTCCACTTAATATTCTGAAAGTTTGTTATATACCCATTAAAACATCTTTACATTTTAAATCCTCTTTACTTTCCTCTTCTTTCACCATAGCAAAAATCACCACCTTTGATGCTAAACTTTTTTAGTAACACAGGTAAGAAGGAGCTTCAAGTCAGTGACTATGAAAGAGGTAATGCTGCTATTTAGATAGTTATCTCAAAGTTTGTGCGCATGCATATAAATAGAATATTTACATATATGTATAGGGCTACGTCCTGCAGTCCTACCTTTGTGCACCTAGTGCAAGTCAACTCAAGTAAGGGAAGAGGGAAGTGCTAAGGTTATTTTAAATCACCTTTGCTTTTTCCCCAAACCTCGGCATTAAGTCTGCCTGCCTGCTCTATATCATGTTAGCTGTATGTGATCCCAAGGGGCCATTCTGAGAGCAATGGATTGCTAGGATAGTCCCCACACACCACTGCCCCAAACAATGCTATGTCACGGGCCAGGGAGCAGCACAGGAGCCACTATGGTGGCACTGGTCAACCAGAGGATTTGCCTATGCAGGAATAATCATCAGGGTGCCATTTAAACCTGATTGAAAGCTTCTTTGTAAAACCAGAGAAGTGTAGAGCACCTATAGAGGGACTGAAGGCCTGACCCATAGTAGCTAATGACTGATTTTATACATTCACACACACACTCCCCATGTCATAAATATAGTTACTCAGTATTTCAGTTCTTCCATACCAAAATGCTAAATGTTGCAGCTTGGGTTTGCATGTCACTGTTAAGACATTTCCCACTTTTCCCCCTGCCTCTATTATATTGGTGACTATGTCTAACAAAGCTCCAACTTGCTCACTTTGTTTAAAGTGCTCAGTTTCATGTTCGTAAATAGGATTTTTTGGGGGAAGTGGGGGGAAAGAGTGTAAAAGTTTTCACAAAAATAAAGTTTGATTTCAAAGTTCCATAGGAATAAAAGCAAAAAGTAGCCAACTGACAACTCCCCCTGCCCAAAACCATTGTGAAGTCACAGACAAGAACACCACAACTAGCTCAACCATTTTATATTGTGTGACAGACCCAGACCAGTGGGGTACAGGAGTCTGGTAGAAGGCAAATATACTGGTCACTGGATGAGTAGTTTTCTGTTCCCTGAGTGACCAGAGCAGGGGCTGCACTAG
>NW_020694097.1:0-2354 GCF_002925995.2 Terrapene triunguis
TAGCAGTTGTAACAGATATTAAGACCCTAAATTTGGTAGCTAAGCAAGTAGGAATGACGAGGAATTCTTTGGTTGCGATGCATGCACAGGGTGTGCAAGTAACAGTGAAAGTGTTTGACTTACAAAGGGAAAATTGGGTTAAAATCCTACAGCTCAGAGTGAATCAAGCATCATGAAGTACCTTACCCCCTGAGTATAGGGGAGGAGAGAGATCTTTTTAAAAAACATTAGCCCTATTGGAACATAACCAGGACCCAGGGCAAGCTGGAGTGGCCATCCTGTCTAACCTAAAGCAAAGACCCAATGAGTCCCCACATCAATTCCAGCCACACCTAAGTGCAACATGGCACAATCAAATAAAGAAGAACAGAGATAAGCCACAAGATGTTAGTCTGTTGGTCAATAACTCTCTTCCCCATTTGCAGGAAAGGGTTAACATGAATATAAATGATGACACTTCTTTGAAGGAGGCATCGGCCCTATTGCACAAGGCTTATTCCCAGGGAGGCCCAAAAGTAGATCGTCACGGAGCCCCTGTTGCCAAGCTTCGGGAACCACAAGCTAATCCCACCGTGAGGATTGAGGAACCTCCAGGGTTAGGCCGAGGTGTTCCTAAATTCCCTAGGTACCAGCGTTGGGAAAATGAACTGACCCACGTAAGAATCCTGGACCTTTGAGTGGACGTACCCCTCAACAGGGTTATGCGTTTAAACCCCGTGTGGGGGCCCGCAACCGTGTTCCTTTCTTTTCAGATGCAGCCCCAAACCACACTTTGCTGTTTTTAACTGTGAAACTGAAGCTGACTTTTCAAAGAAACCAAGAGGAAATAATACCCCAACCCCTTTTCCACACTTCTTTTAATGAGTTTAAAGAAAACAACAGAGGGGTGGGGGCGAGTTTCCCTCTGTTCACTGCATGGCTAATGTACTTGTAGCTGATTGAGAAGTCTCTTTCCCTTGTTGGGACTTGCCAAACAGCTGGGGGAAACTGAGGCAGATGGCAGAACTGAGGGGACTGAACAACTGTGGCCTTTCTGGCGGCTTTCTGCTTCACTAAAACCTTAAGCCTTTCGGCTTAACAAAACATATATCAGTTACTCCTGCCACCATGAATGCCCAATGCTACTGCTAATATCTTACTGGTACCACATATTATAACAACAAAGCCCCTTAAACTCACGAATCACTTTAAATAATACCATTGCTCTTTAGTATTCTTTAGTTTGCAGAATTAAACTGCAAAACCTCTGGCCAGGAGAGAAAAAAACACCTCTAAGACAAAACTCTAAGTCAAATTACAGTACGAAACCTCAAATACTGGGACCACTGCCAAGAAACTTTCTTAGCATACCCCTTTTATAGGGCATGGGGGCTTAATCCCTCCTTCTATGTTTACACTTAGTTTCCTTACCCAAAAAAAAATTGGGGTACATTTACTTCATAGGCTGGTGTGTTTGTACGTGTTAATAATTTATACATACATATTAATAACATTACATTATTTTTACATTGGTTATTTTTGTTTTTTCAGTTATTTTGGTTTTTGTCCTAGTGATGTACCTGTTAAGTTTACAAAGGGTATAAACTTAAGAAATCCCCTATGCCAACCTGCTTTAACCCATTTTTATCTATTGATGTTAAAGGTTGCAGCCATATATAAAACTCATGCTTTAACTTGTTACTATTTAGGTAAAAGGTTTCAAACAGACGTATGTTAACTTTGCCTTAGCTCAACATACAAAATGTGGCCTGTTGGTCCCTTGCGTTACAGCCAAACTACTTTAATATAAAGCTATTATAATAAAACAAATGATTAAAACCATAAAAAAAATAAAAAGCCTATAATATATATATATAGGCCACCAAGCAGGCTAGCCCTAAAGGCTACAGGAGCCACTGACAGCCCCCCTTGGTACTCCGATGTGCCTGCCACCCAGGTGAGCCTGCCTTGGGGACAGATGGTCCTTTACACCAAGAATCACAGCAATATTCAGGTTATTCCCAGTCCCAAAGGGCCAGTCACTTACCCCACGTCATTTGCACCTTAGCTCTCACACCAAAGACAACACTTGTAGCCAATCCTATAAGAAACTATGTATAGATTTATTAACTAGGAAATGGAAACATGAGAGTTATTGAGAAGGTTAAAGCAGGTGAACGTACGTACACAAACAAGTTACAATTGTAAGTTTCAAAAGGTAATAGAAGGTTCAATATTTAAGTAAGCTCTATGTGTCCCTTAATGCTAACCCAGGCTAAGCAGCTGATGATCTTGCTTTTGCCTTGAAAACCTTGCCCCCCCAGAGTCCAGGCAACAGAGATCCAGTTGCTTCTTTTCAGGTATTTTTATCCCCT
>NW_020694098.1:0-5730 GCF_002925995.2 Terrapene triunguis
ACCTCCTCTCATAGGGTGATTCCAATAGCCAACATAACATGAATGCATTTGAAGTGTTGGGAGGGGAGGGGAAAGACTGGAACAAAGACTTTTTTTAAAAATCACCCATAAGACTTTTATTTTATAACAGAGTAGGAATCTCTAGCACAGTCTTGTAGTTTTATTTTGTGATTTCTGACCAATGCAGAGGAGTATGTGTATAGCACATGCTTCCCTTTTTGCCTCTGCCTACACAGCAAGGCCCCTGGTATGCTCAGGTCAGACTTCACTGATCCTTAGGGTTGCCAGGCGTCCGGTTTTCGACCGGAATGCCCGATTGAAAAGGGACCCTGGCGGCTTCGGTCAGCAGTGTTGACCAGGCTGTTAAAAGTCTGGTCAGTGGCGCAGCAGGGCTAAGGCAGGCTCCCTGCCTCCCCAGGCTCCGCACGGCTCCCGGAAGTGGCCGGCATGTCCTTGTGGCCCCTAGGCAGAGTGGCAATCAGGGAAGCTCCGCACGCTGCCCCCGCCTCCACAGCGCCTCCCCTGCAGCTCCCATTGGCTGGGAACCGCGGCCAATGGGAGTGTGGGGGCAGCACCTGAGGGTGCGGGCAGCGCGCAGAGCCCCTTGGCCCCTCCGCCTAGGAGCCGGACATGCCGGCTGCTTCCAGGATCTGTGTGGCGCTATGGTAGGCAGGGAGAATGCCTTAGCCCTGCTGCACTGCTGACCGGGAGCCACCTGAGATAAGCACCACCCGACTGGAGCCCGCACCCCGCACCCCCTACCCCAGCCCTGAGCTCCCTCCCGGACCCCATACCACCTCCTTCACCTCAACCACCTTCCCCAGCCCTGAGCCACCTCCTGCACCCAAACTCCCTCCTGGAGCCCATACTCCGCACTCCTTCCCACACGCCAAACCCCTCAGTCCCAGCCCAGAGCCCCTCCTGCACCCCAAACCTTTCATCCCCAGCCCCAACCGAGGGCCCACATCCCCAGCCAGAGCCCTCACCGCCTCCCGCACCCCAACTCTCTGCCCCAGCCCAGAGCCCTCTCCCACACCCTGAATCCCTCATTTCTGGTCCCATCCCAGAGCCCACACCCCCAGCTGGAGCCCTCACCCCAACCCCCAACCCCAGCCCAGTGAAAGTGAGTGAGGGTGGGGGAGAGTGAGTGTTGGAGGGAGGGGGCCTTAGAGAAGGGGCAGGGCCTCAGGAAAGAGGTGTTCAGTTTTGTGCGATTAGAAAGTTGGCAACCCTACTGATCCTCATTACAAAAGGCTTCATGTCATATGATTTTAGTCTTGAATTTAAACTTCATCCTACAGACCTGCTGGCTGTTGTCCAAATTATTTATCTCCCACGTACTACACCAAGAAACTGAGACAATAGAGAAATTGTGGTTTATGTTGAAGAAGTTTCCTGTATTTGTTAGAAGCTGTCTCCTCCTCCCCTTCCTTTTCTGTTATTTGGTGTTGCTTATCATGCAGGTAGGTCCCTTTGTTGCTCACAGTTGAGTCGTGACAGTCTGAAAGCTGTCATCTAGAACTGCTACCTTTGAGTTTGTTCTGCTAGACAAACTCATCACATTCAGTACTGGCAATATCTTCATACTGTCATCTCACCATGACATAACATCATGTTTGCCGCTTTTTATCCTCAAAGCACTTTATAAACATTAACTAAGGAAGCTTCACAACACTCCAGTAAAATTAATTGTTATCCCCATTTCACAGATAGGGAAATAGAGGCACGGGAAAGCTTTAAATAGGGAAGAAGGATGGTCTTTCGGTTAAGACCCTGGACTGGCTTTAACTCCCAGCCACAGACTTCGCATATGATCTTGGACAAGTCACATACTCTCTGTGTGCCTCCATTTCTTATCTGTTAAATGGGAATGACCTTACTTAGGGGGGTGTTGTGAGGATAAATTCAATCATGTTTGTGAGGCGCTCAGATACTGTGGTGAAGGAGGCCATATGGCTGCCATACATAAAGGTTGCTTGCACCAGCCCACAGAGTCAGAACTGCAGATAGAACCCACGAATTCTAGCTCCCAGTCTAAAGCTCAGACCACACTCCCTTATTATATCACGACAGTTTCCGCATGTCATGCTGCAATTTCACAACACAATCAGACACGGTGCCATTTTACATGAGATTGACATGTAAAAACAGGGATGAGATCATTAAAAAGCAGGAGAGGTATCTGCCCTATAATTCATGCCCCAGCCAAAATGGGACAGTAGAAATGTACTTTATTAACCAGCAACCCAGTGATTCAGCTTTAATCTCAGCTCTCCCCTCTTTTTCCACTCCCCTGATTTCCCTAATAGCCTCACCTGAACAAACCAGAGTCAGAAGCCAGGGAAACAAACTCTCCTATGCAAATATAGGCAAAGAACCATGCTGACTGCTAGAGTTGGAGAGAAAGCAGCCTTTCCTCACTCTCAAACACAATGCCAACATCAAAAAGCTGTGGCAACTAAATGGTAGTCAGCTTTTACTCCAGTGCTATATGCTGGGCAACCTGAGGGAGTTGTTATAAGGCAGCAGCTCCACAATATGGCAGCGAGTATGATTGCTGAACATGTCTAAGGAAAATCTAAGCCCAATAGTAAGATGTAATGCTCACTTTCTTATTAGCCCTGCCCTATCCCTAGACATCGGGACAAGGCTTACTGACGAGCATTCTCTAAGTCTCACAATGGTGAGGGCCGTTCTGCTGACGTGCAGGGAGGGCCCCGCAGCTCCCAGTTCTCACAAGATTTAAGACCCCATCACTCTGAGCAGCACAGGTAGCTACCAGGGAGTTGAGGGAGAGGAGTTATCCAGGTGAAGTTCCCTCAGCGCTTGCTGTTGCCCATGGGAAAGAGTCACTTGGACCATGTGGGAGTTGGGAACACAGTGGGACACAGAAGCATGGGGCACACCTTCCTGATGTCTGGCCGAACTAGAATTCATGTATTTTAATGGAGGATTCTGCCCTCATTGCCCCCAGTAACTTTTGCCATTTTAGTATAAAATTCAATTCCTAAATAAAACTAACCATTACAGGAGTGGGGGCCAGACAACTCCGTGCCCCAGGGTGCCAAACAGGCACCCCCACCAAGCACTGAGCCTTTCCCTGCCTGTCTCCTCCCCCAGTATTTGTAAATCACAGAACTATAGGACTGGAAGGGACCTCAATAGGTCATCTAGACCAGTCCCCTGCACTGAGGCAGGACTAAGTATCATCTAATTCTAGACCATCCCTGACAGGTATTTGTCTAACTTGTTCTTAAATAACTACGACAGAGATTCCACAGTCTCCCTAGATAATTTGTTCCAGTACATAACTACCTGTACAGTTAAAAAATTTTTTCCTAAGGTCTAACCTAAATCTCTCGTTCAGCAATTTAAGCCCACATGAATTTACAGGCTATGGACCCATGCTTGCTTCTCACCCTCTCCCATATACAAGTGCCCGTACTGCCCAGTGTGGTAACACTCTTGTTTCCAAGCCTGAAAATGACAGGTGTCCTAGGCCAAGGTTTGTGCTCATGTGCAACGTAGCACTAGGACTGTTAAGATATGGCACTCTTCATCTGAGATGTTTGGTTACCTGCATAAGAAGAGTGATACTGGTTCCACAGTCACTGCTTTGCTAGTTTCTAATCCATTGGTTAGAGAGAGCTCTGTGTAGTGCTCTGAGATACCTTCAGGGCAGTATGAAAGATACTATCTATGTAAACACATCGCACATGCTCCAGCAAGGGCTCAGCCTTGGACAGAAAAGGGCCACAGACTCACCTTGGGGATTTTGGCAAATTTTCCTACTCGGGTGTCTCGGATGCTGGTTATATCCAAAAATTCCATTTCCTGCAAAAGAATAAAAACAAGGAGGAGGCTGACACTTGGAGGAGGAAGGGCAAGGACAGCAAGAGAGGGAAGGGTTAGAAAGGGAATGGCCGGGCTCTCTGGTGGCTCTCACTCACAGCCCTGCATTGGGGTCAGTGTGGAGCTGCACTTCCAGAGCAGGAACAATGCCACAACTCCCAGCCACACAGAGACAGCACCTGCTGCACCTGCAACACTGTGTAAGCTGACTGCTCCCCTGGCCAGTGCAGAGGGACGGTGATATGTGGTTCCACCTCCTTCCTTTTTGGGGTGGAGGTCCTGGCAGGGAACAGTTTCTGGGGGCAACAGAGCACAAGGGCTGCAATTCCGTCAAGCTCCTGCCCTGAGGGAGAGCACCTTGCACACCCACCAAAGAGCATGCCACAAACTTGCCCTAAGAAGGAGGCAGACGAAAGGCTATAGCAGGGGTGGATTGCTGTTCAGTAAAGCCCAGTTAATCAGACAGGGTAGTATCTCTGAAGTGAAAATAGGGACTCTGCATAGAGTCCTGGAAACATCTGGCAGGATGTGCAATGCTTAGTAAGCACTCAGGAGGGAAGGCACAGCACTTATACTAACTGAACAAGCACTCAGCTCCGGCCAAGTCTGCTCACACTTGTGGAAACATCTAGTTCACAATGGCAGACTCAAAGGTTTAATACAATAATTAACATAGCTCCTCCCCTAATAACATGACATCTTGCTCCCATACGGGTGCCCTCAAGGCCTGTTAGGGCCAAGCAGTTACCACTGGACCTGGGATCAGCAATATGGTGTGTGTGCTGGGCAAATGAATCAGCTACCAGCCCAGCCATGGAAAGTAGCCTGTTACAGTCCAGTTCACCCCAGTCCCTCACCTGTTACCCATGTCATCAGCCTGCCTATTGCCCCCACCAGTGTCATTTTGCTAATCACCCATGTCACCCACATAATCTACTGGGGTCAGCCTGTTCTGTGGCTGCATCCGCCCACTCGTTGCCATGGCCACACTCTCCAGACTGGCCAACCCATGGCCCATGCCAACCCATACTGCCAGCAGCCAGCAGCCTGCCTATCAGCTACACCCAGCAGCCGTTGTCAGCTCACACAACACCCAGAGACTCTCTCAGAGTGGGAAAGGTGCCAGACTAATGCTTCTCCTAGGATGTAAAGCAGGCAGATGTGCCCTGTGGCTCTCAGATTTGCTTACAGTTTGTACTAGACGCTAATCAACTAGTCCTGCATTTCCCAGTAAAATTAGGCACTTGACCTGTGTCTCCACCCACAGCAGCAGGCCTACTCCCCACAGCTCCACAATTCAAGTACCAGGCCGGCTGCTCACACCCTTCCGCAGAATAAGCATTCTTTGCCCAAATAGCAGCAGGCCTTGTCCCCATTGCCTTCCCCAGCTCTGAACCTCTCGCACCAGTTACATACCCTGCACATCTGCTATTTTAGGGAGAAGGGAGGGGGCGGTCGCAGTGTCTGTCAGGTTTACAAAAACTGGTGTTTCTCCTGATTTTTGTAAGTCTGTTCCAGAGCTGCCCACTTGTTCCGCTGTGTTGCAGGAGAAAGCAGACACCTATAGCAGGGGTGGCCAACCTGTGGCTCCAGAGCCGCATTCAGCTCTTCAGAGGTTAATATGCGGCTCCTTGCATAGGCACCGACTCTGAGGCTGGAGCTACAGATGCCAACTTTCCAATGTGCTGTGGGGTGCTCACTGCTCAACCCCCTGCTCTGCCCCAGGTCCTGCCACCACTCCACCCCTTCTCCCAAGGCCCCTGCCCCTTCCCCCGAGCCTGCCATGCCCTTGCTCCTCCCCCCACCCCACCAGAGCCTCCTGTGCACTGCAAAACAGCTGATTGCAGCGGGCGGGAGGCGTGGGGAGGGAGGGGGAGG
>NW_020694099.1:0-4384 GCF_002925995.2 Terrapene triunguis
TCCTCTTTTTTGCTTGCTGAAATATGGTAACCCTAAGATTAGGTTTCTTATTTGTGGCCATTGAGGTGTGAAAGTGAAAGCTAATCTGCACTGCAAGCCTGGGGCCACTATGTGTATGCTAACTCCTTATGATACCTTTACATTTGGCTCATGGGAACGGAGCAGGCCAGGTCCTGCAATACAAGTCAAAGGAAAACACAACGCAGGTGGTCAGTTTACATCAATGCTCTGAGGCTTGGCATGTCCGCAGAATACTGCTCTGCAATCCAGACAGGCCCAGAATAGCCTTAACAAAGAATAAACCAAAGGAAGTGGTGAGGTTTGGGCCTGGCATTTGGCCCAAGGATTTTCCTAGTCATTTCAGTTAAGAAGTGTCGGACCATTATTCCTGGGGCCTTGACAGATTAGGCCAGGTTCTTTCCCCAGAAGTAGTACCTGATGGCTGATGGTTTCTCTCACAGGCTCACCTGGCTGCCCACTTAGGTGAGCAGTTCAGAGCCGTAGGCATTGTTAAACGCTCCTTTTTGGGATGCAGATTCCATGCAGACAGAATGAGCAGATTTGATTTCATAGGCTTCTGTCATGTGCTTTCTTTTTTTATTACCTTCCTTATTGCCACCACATCACTGCCAACCTCAACATTTTACTGGGGGAGTCAGGAGAGGAAAAGTCACTCTTCATATCAGCCCCCCAAGTGTGTCTGAATCACACCACTCACTTCTCTGACACTAACATGACTTTTCTCCTGTTAGCGCTGTAGATCCAGTACGATAATAGGGGAGAAAGTGGCAGTCTCTATTCTACTCCAGGCATCCTCAGCAAAACAGTCAGGTCCCACACTTCCGAGAAAAACTGCTTGAGCAATGTTTGTAGAACTATTTATTGTTTCCTTCCCCCGTAAACTCAAGTTGCTTTAGTGGCATGACTCGAAGAGGCTTCAGAGAGAGAAAAATTATAACCAATACATTTACAAAACTCAAAACATTAATTAAAAGAGATTTCATATACACAGTGTCATCTTAATGCCTGGTGTTGCATAATCTGTCAGGGCTAGCAAAAGATCGCCCACCTTCTACCATTGGGAAAGAGGGTTTCCAATTCTCCAAAAGGATAAAGCACCCATTTCTAGAACTAGCTCTTCTCAAAATACTGGACCTTAAACCTGTCTCTAGTGCCCATCCTGTGCCTCGGGGGGGGGGGGGGGGGGGGACAAATTTTGTGGGTTTTCTTCTTCAGTGGCAGATGTTTGGCATGTTCAGAGGAGTGAAATGATAGTAGATGGATTATGGACAGAGTGCAAGTGATATGGTCAAAGGGGAATGATATATGTAAGTTATCACCTGGATGAAATCTAGAATAGCAAGACTTAACTGAACTGAGCTCTCCCAATCCTCTGGAGAGCTTTCTGCACCTTTAGCTCTGGAGTTGTTAGTAAAATATTTGTTCTGGTTTGGTATAGTGCTTAGAGCAGAGGACTGGGAATCTGGATTCCTGGATTCTACCTGGGTCTCAGTCTTTCACACACTGGCTGACTTTGGGCAAATCACTTACTCTCCCTGTGTGTCTCTTTCCTTTGGGAGGGTGGGAACAAGAGTGATCCACCACCACAGGGGGCTGTTTGGCTAAACCTTAAGCTGTCATGGGATAAGAGGGAAGGTGCTCTCATGGACTGGTAACTGGTTAAAAGATAGGAAACAAAGGGTAGGAATAAATGATCAGTGTTCAGAATGGAGAGAGGTAAATAGTGGTGTCCCCCGGGGTCTGCACTGGGACCAGTCCTATTCAACGTATTCATAAATGATCTGGAAAAAGGGGTAAACTACTCATGATAGTTAAGTCTGAGGCAGACTGCGAAGAACTACAAAAGGATCTCACAAAACTGGGTGACTGGGCAACAAAATGGCAGATGAAATTCAGTGTTGATAAATGCAAAGTAATGCACATTTGAAAACATAATCCTAACTATACATATAAAATGATGGGGTCTAAATTAGCTGTTACCACTCAAGAAAGAGATCTTGGAGTGATTGTGGATAGTTTTCTGAAAACATCCACTCAATGTGCGGCGGCAGTCAAAAAAGAGAACAGAATGTTGGGAATCATTAAGAAAGGGATAGATAATAAGACAGAAAATATCATATTGCCTCTATATAAATCCATGGTACACCCACATCTTGAATACTGCATTCAGATGTGGTCGCCCCATCTTAAAAAAGATATATTGGAATTGGAAAAGACTCAGAAAAGGGCAACAAAAATGATTAGGAGTATGGAACGGCTTCCATCTGAGGAGAGATTAATAAGACTGGGACTTTTCAGCTTGGAAAAGAGACAACTAGGGGGCGATATGATAGAGGTCTATAAAATCATGACTGGTGTGGAGAAAGAAAATAAGGAAGGGTTATTTACTCCTTCTCATAACACAAGAACTAGGGGCCACCAAATGAAATTAATAAGCAGCAGCTTTAAAACAAACAAAAGGAAGTAGTTCTTCACACAACGCACAGTCAACCTGTGGAACTCCTTGCCAGAGGATGTTGTGAAGGCCAAGACTATAACAGGGTTCAAAAAAGAACTAGATGAGTTCATGAAGGATAGGTCCATCAATGGCTATTAGCCTGAATGGGCAGGGATGGTATCCCTAACCTCTGTTTGCCAGAAGCTGGGAATGGGTGACGGGATGGATCACTTGATGCTTACCTGTTCTGTTCATTCCCTCTGGCATTGGCCACAGTCGGAAGACTGGATACTGGGCTAGATGGACCTTTGGTCTGACCCAGTATGGATGTTCTTATGTTCTTGCCTTAGGATCCCCTGATGATAGGTGTGAGGGAGGAGTCACGTTCTGTTACGATGGTCACAGTTTCCAAAGGTGAAAAAACGGAATAATGGTAATACAACAGGAAACAATGAACATATATTTGAAAGGCGTCAGAGGTTTATGCCTTCTGTGTTACGTGCCTTTATACAGTGTCATTCATATTCAGTTTAGTGTCACATGAACTTATCTAGTTCTTTTTTGAGCCCTGTTATAGTCTTGGCCTTCACAACATCCTCTGGCAAGGAGTTACATAGGTTGACTGTGCGTTGTGTGAAGAAATACTTCCTTTTGTTTGTTTTAAATCTGCTGCCTTTACATTGTTAATGTTATAGCAGGAACCCAGCAGATTACAAAGTGAAGGGACTCTCCTCATTGTGGTTACCCTGCGCTTGTATCCAGATCAGGAGGGGACATTATTAGTCATGATTATTTTTGTTTTTATTTTTCAGCTTATTTTCAGTTGCTTTTTGCTTGGCCTTGAGTCTTATTTCTTTCAGTAGTGTTTATAGAAGAGGCTCATACCTTTCCAGCATAATTCCGGCAGCAGGAACTTTCTGTCAGCCCCAATTACACCCCTTTCTAGTGAGTCACTCTTGAAGTCTTTCACCTCAAGGTCGTTGGTTTGTATCTGGCTAGTTACTAGTGAAGGACGACCATTATCATTTGATGGCTCTTCAGTGGCCTGGTTTCAATGAGTTGTTGGTTTCAGTTCAGTTCCTAATGGTCAAATGCCTTCTTCAAAATACCCCACCCGAGTTGGCATCCCTGTCAGGCAGCTTTGGCACAGAGGTCAAAGATGGAAGAAGGTGTAGGAGGTCTGACTTCTTGAGGTGTTCCCTCCAAGGTGGAAAGCACGTGCTGCTTCGATACGTCTGTAAGGTAGATGAATGACTTCACTGCCTAGGGTGGGCACCCCAAGCCAAGTGTTTGCTAACTGACACTGTCTTTTGTTGCACAGCAGCCTTTTAAAAAAAAAATTGGCACATTGCTATTTTGTGTAAAAGTTTCACCATTAAGAGTAAGGTTCACCGCCAGCAGCGCATTTTCTTAGTGGGGGGAAAATGTTCATTTTGGCCATTTTTTGAACTAAAGAAGATCTGGACCACAATGTCATCTGTCACTATAGGATGGCTTTCTGTCTCCCAGCCACAGGAGATGAACAGAGCTGTAAACATGATACTCTGAGTGCAGCTGCTTCCAGGACACATCTACTGACTCTCTGAGCTCTCGCCACCAACATATTTTTTTAACTGGAAACTCACATATTTCTTGCAGCAAGCTTGAGGGAGTCTGATGTACCTTCAGCTATTAACAATGAGCAGAGCATCTGTGCCAGCATACAGCTTAGAGGAAGCTGTATGCTGATATCAGCCCAGCTCTTACTGGGGAAATGTCCCTATTGCACTTTCCATGATTCTGGGAGTACTAGTTTGCAGATGACACTAAACTGGAAGGAGTGGTAGATACGCTGGAGGGTAGGGATAGGATACAGAGGGACCTAGACAAATTAGAGGATTGGGCCAAAAGAAACCTGATGAGGTTCAACAAGGACAAGTGCAGAGT
>NW_020694100.1:0-5343 GCF_002925995.2 Terrapene triunguis
TTGTGACAGGAAGTGAAGCAGAATAGCACACCCATCAGAAGTCACAGTGGTTTTTAATGGAGCTATGCCAGTTTACCCCAGTTGAGGATTTGGCCTAGTATCTCCAATAGCACCGTGCCCTCAAACATTAATATGGGGGCACTGGGTCAATATTGATTCGGGGGGAATTTGCCACTTTGTGAGCAGCGATGGTCTCTGCAGTGCCCTATGTTTGACTTGAAGGCGTGTCAGGTTACAGCTTGTCTTTTGACATCTGATAAAATTTCAGATGAAGGGATATAGCGACTGGCCACATTAAGCGGGGCGGAGGGTGGCGGGGGGGGCGGAGTTTTGTGTTTGTTAAACTGAACTTGGGATTTCCCTGTGACTGCTCCCAGTGCAAGAGTTAGCATATGTATTATTTAACGTAATCCCAGGGACTACTGTATGGAGAAATGTGTTCGGGGTTGAACCTCACAACATCACTGTCATGGCCAGGTCATGGACAGCCATACCTAATAGTCAGAGCCAGAGTCCACAGTCATAAGACAGGAGTCAAGAGTTGACTGGGTCAGGATACTGGGGGTCAGAACCATAAGGAAGGAACCAGAGTCAGGCCAGGTCAGGATACCAAGAGGTCAGAGTCAAGAGACACACTGGAAGCTGGGAACCAAAAGTCAGATGTCAGGAAATCAAGCCAGGGGCAGGGTGGAGCCCACTTGTTCAGACATCTTCCTGTTGCTGCTTCTGGTTTATGTAGGGCCAATGGGCCAGTCAGCCATTCTTGGACTCTGTCAATTGGACCTCAGAGGTGGAGCCTCACACTGGGGCTGGGCTATTGTCAGCAGGCTGCCAGGTGGAGATGTGGAGGTCCTCGGCTGAGCCCATGAAACTTGCAGGTCTGGGTTTGAGACCTCTGGGTCATGACAGTCACTTAATAATTGCATTGATTTTTAAGAAAGAAAGAGAACATAGTTCAAGTCACTATCCTCTTTGGTCTTTCCCTATCTTTCTGTTTTCTCACTACACCCTTCTTTCAGGGAAGAAAAAACACTGTTGCTCAGGACAATTAAATATGGATAGGACAATGTACCATTAACAACATTCCAGTAACATCTAAAAGCCCCAGCTGAGATCAGGGCTCCATTGTGATGGGTGATGCCCATACACATAGATAGGAACAATCTCTGCTCTGAAGAACTTACAATATAAATGGACAAGAGGTGGGAGAAAGGAAACGGTATTATCCCCATTTCAGAGATGGGGAATTGAGGCACAACGAGATCAAGTGTCTTCTGGCGGTCACACAAGTAGTCTAAGATAGAGCTGGAAATGGAACGAAGCTCTTCTGAGTAGGGTTGCCAGTTTTGGTTGGACGTATTCCTGGAGGTCTCATCACATGACATAATCTTTAATTAAAGATTAATCTTTAATTCCTGGAGACTCCAGGACAATCCTGGGGGGTTGGCAACCCTACCTCTGAGAATATTGACCATAAGACAATTATTTCTTTCCGAGTGAACAATCTACATTAGTTATGGCATGATACTCTATATGACCTAGTGGCTCTTTTCCAGCTCTAATATCTATGATTAGAGTGTAGTTGTAGCTAGGTCGATCCCAGGATATTAGAGGACAAGGTGTATGTGGTAATATCAGTCAATATGTGGCTCAAAAGCCTGTCTCTCTCATCAACAGAAGTAGGTCCAATACAAGATATTACTTCACCCACCTTGTCTTCTGCTTAAGGGAGATACAATCAGCTGGTGCCAGTGATTAAGTGCTGCGTAACCAGGTGTTAAATAGGTATGAAATTCCAGGATCTCTTCTTTGAATACAGAAGTTGCCAATTTAAAATGAAAGGAAGATCAAACAAATAGCAACTAAAGAAGATGAAATGCATCCAAGTCTCAACTCCATTCTGTTGGTTTCACTCTGCTCTGTGTTTTATTTCATTTGTGGTCTTTCCAGATTTTTTTAAATAGTATGTTTACTTAAACAGGACAATAAACCATTCATAGTCCTACTTCAGTGGATTCTACCCTATTTTGCATTTTTTTTCTTATACCTGATATGCTGCTTTTTATTGTCTGTCACTTTCTCTAGCAATCTAACCTTCAAATCCCTATTGAAACTTACAATGGGCAGAGGAGTCTCATTACTTTCCATCTGATGTGCCTGTTTAATGTCTTGTAATGTTACTAGCAGTTTTATGCAGGCATTAGCCAAAGAATAGACCTCACCCATTTCCCTTAGACTATTTTTTCTAGTGATTTGTTTAGCCCTCTTGAAAGTCTGTTTAGAAAATACATCCTGTATATTTACACAGCACGGTGTCAGTGTACACTGTGTGTTTAAGGGTATGTCTACACTACGAGGGTAATTCGATTTTACTTAAATCGAATATGTGGAATCGATATTGCAAAGTCGAACGTGTGTGTCCACACTAAGGACACACTAAGGACAGTAATTCGACTTTGTGAGTCCACACTAACGGGGCGAGCGTCGATATTGGAAGCGGTGCACTGTGGGCAGCTATCCCACAGTTCCCGCAGTCCCCGCTGCCCATCGGAATTCTGGGTCGAGCCGCCAATGCCTTCTGGGTAAAAAAAATTTGTCGTCATCCGTCCGTCACTAACGCCCTCCCTCCCTCCATGAAAGCGCCGGCGGGAAATCAGTTCGCGCACTTTTCTGGTCAGTGACAGCGCGGACGCCACAGCACTGCGATCATGGATCACGCTGCGACCATCGCTGCACTTCTGGCCGTTCTCAACACCTCGCAGCTTATCATACACCTTTCCCTGAGGCAGATGCAGAGAAATCGGGCGAGGAGGCTACGGCACCGCCGTGAGAGCCTGAAGTCGGAGAGTGGCACAGAGCTGTCAGAAACCACGAGCCCCAGCGCCCAGGACATCACGGTGGCAATGGGGCATGTGGATTTTGTTGAACGGCGATTCTGGGCCCGGGAAACAAGCACGGACTGGTGGGACCGTATAGTGCTTCAGGTCTGGGATGAATCCCAGTGGCTGCGAAACTTTCGCATGCGGAAGGGGACTTTCCTCGAACTTTGTGAGTTGCTGTCCCCTGCCCTGAAGCGCCAGAATACCAGGATGAGAGCAGCCCTCACAGTTGAGAAGCGAGTGGCCATAGCCCTCTGGAAGCTTGCAACGCCGGACAGCTACCGGTCAGTCGCGAACCACTTTGGTGTGGGCAAATCTACCGTGGGGGTTGTTGTCATGCAAGTAGCCAAGGCAATCGTCAAGGTACTGCTCCCAAAGGTAGTGACCCTGGGAAACGCGCAGGTCATCATAGATGGCTTTGCCGCGATGGGATTCCCAAACTGCGGTGGGGCTATCGATGGGACTCACATCCCTATCCTGGGACCGGACCACCAGGCCAGCCAGTACATCAATAGAAAGGGCTACTTTTCAATGGTGCTGCAAGCACTGGTGGACCATCGGGGATGGTTTACAAACATCTACGTCGGATGGCCGGGCAAGGTTCATGACGCTCGCGTGTTCAGGAACTCTGGTCTGTTTAGACGGCTGCAGGAAGGTATTTACTTCCCAGACCACAAAATAACTCTTGGGGATGTGGAGATGCCTACAGTCATCCTCGGGGACCCAGCCTACCCGCTAATGCCCTGGCTCATGAAGCCCTATACTGGCGCCCTGGACACAGAAAAAGAACTGTTCAACTACCTGCTGAGCAAGTGCAGAATGGTAGTGGAGTGTGCTTTTGGCCGTCTCAAAGGGAGATGGAGAAGCTTACTCACTCGCTGTGATCTCAGTGAAACCAATATCCCCATCGTTATTGCAGCTTGCTGTGTGCTCCACAATCTGTGTGAGAGCAAGGGGGAGACCTTTATGGCGGGGTGGGAGGTTGAGGCAAATAGCCTGGCTGCTGATTACGTCCAGCCAGACAGCCGGGCCATTAGAAGATCCCAGCGGGACGCCCTGTGCATCCGGGAGGCTTTGAAAGCTAGGTTCCTGAGTGAGCAGGGCAACCAGTGACTTTTCAGTTTGTGGACAGAAAAGCTGAACCTGCCCCCGTTTCTTTACCCAGTTCATTTTAACTATCCTCTCCAGTTACATATCCCCTTCACCCCCTTCCCCTTCCCAAAAAATAAAATCATTTCGATTTTGTTAATGAACACCGTTGTCTGTATTGCTGTTTTCGCGGGAATATTTTAAACCGGGGACGCAGACTGTGGCGGGGGGCGGGTTCAGTGTTCTGATGCAAATGATGCTTCTAAACTCCCGGAATGACAGGCTTCGCACTGGTGGACTGGTTATTTCAATGGAGCCTGCCAGCACTCCTGGGGGGGGACTGTGTGTATGTGTCGGCTATGTGACTTTCTGGCAGGGGGGGTAGGGTTACAGATCCCCTGCTGCGTGGATCTGTGAGCCAGGATAAGGACCGCTGCATAAGATCTGTAACTGCCCTCCCCCGCCACAAAGTCACAGAGCAACCCCCCCCCCCCATAACATGAAAAACACCTCCCAGACTGACCAGGGTAACCAGTGACTGCACTGTGTATGTGTCCTGATGCTGGACCTGACACCGCCTCTGTACCCTGCTAAAGGTCACTGTCCTGCCCAATTACCAAGCCCCTTCCCCCCCTCCAGACAGACTCTCCCTCAAAAGAACCTGACTGAAACAGTAATGGAGAGAAACAAACATTTTATTGCGAACCAGACATGAAACGTGGGGTGTGAAACTTGGACGGGGGCTTCTGTGAGGTGGGTGGGAAAGGACTTATGAAATTTTGGGGAATGTCAGCCTTCTAGTGCTAGAGCAGTCTGCAGGGGTTGACTGAAAGTTTTAACGGCCCTTGCCGCCCCTCCTTCTTTGGAGTTTGGGTGAGGGTGGTGTGGGACTTGGTGGCGGGTGAGGGCGGTTACAGATAGACTGCAGCGGGGCTCTGTCCTCCTGCCTCCGGTCTTGCAGAACATCCACAAGGCGCCGGAGCGTGTCCGTTTGCTCCCTCATTAGTCCAAGCAGCTTTTCAGTAGCCTGTTGGTCCTCCTGACGCCACCTCTCCTCCCGTTCCATGACTGCTCGGTGCATTTGTGACAAGTTCTCCCTCCACTGTGTCTGCTGGGCTGCCTGGGCTCGGGAGCATCCCATTAGTTCTGAGAACATGTCTTCACGCGTCTTCTTCTTCCTCCGCCTAATCTGCGCTAGCCTCTGGGAGTGTGCTGACAGGCTGGGTTGGGAGACAGTCGCAGATGTGTCTGTGTGAATTTTAAAAAGGGAGTGAATTCCTGAGACAGATAAATGAAATTGTATACAAAGAACCTAGTCTTTCTCTGTGAACAAGACCATGCACTGAACCTCTCACATGCGCACTCAGGACAAGGT
>NW_020694101.1:0-5085 GCF_002925995.2 Terrapene triunguis
TGTAGACCAGCCCTAAGTGGGGGTATTTTTGAGCAGGCAAATAAGTGCTCCGAATTTAAGGTATGCACAGTTTGTGGATGTCTCTTATAATGGGTAGCAGAATGGGACTTGTACCTTGTCTATGCTCATCCAGTCTGCCGGAGAAAAGAGCTCTGTATCTTAAAGGCAGGAAGGGGTCTCAATCCTACTCCTCACAGCCTGGATTTCACCATTGAGAGCAAACAGCACTGGGAAGTCCATACTGTCCAGAACATAGAGATAGGACTCAGTTTCTCATACAGTCAAATCATTAGAGCATATTTTGGGGAAGGAGAGATTAAGTCTTGCTGGGTGTACTAAATGCCATCTGTCTTTAATGAGTACAGCTCTAAGGGGTACCAAAGTCCCTCCTACAATACTCCTATGGGTGCTCAGCAGTCTGTGGAAGCAAGTAAGAATTCTTTCCGTTTTCTATGGCTCACCAGCAGAATCTTCCCACAAGTTAGTTTACTCTTTATCCAGAAACTAGAATGCAGGCTTATGTCTCCTGACTTTTTTTTTTTTTTTTTAAATGTGAAGCTATAACAGCTGCCTCTTTAGCTTTATTAGCTAAAACTGGCCTGGCAGATGTTATATGATTATTGGAAGTCTATACCCTATATATCTATCTTTAGCAAGAGAGACGCTATGTCTTGAAGTTAGTATTATAGTTTAACTGAACAGTTAGTTACCTTATGTCTGACCTAGGTTTAAAATATCTGTTTTTTGGTTCTAACTGATTTTTACAAATATGATGCCCCTAGTGTAGTATTGTCTTTCCAAAGAATGAAGGTTATGAATGATATGCTTTCTGGATGTAAAATGTTTGTGGTTGCTAGTAGTTTATTCTTGGAAGAGTCTCTGCATAATTTGGATACACTGAGATAGCAGTGTAACAGGAGGGTTTACAAGGGCATGCATGCCTTTTGGTAATCTAATCTCAATAGATGTGCCGCTTTCACGTGATGGAGATTTGAAGGCCACTTCTGTATGTGCAAAATTGGCAACGTACCTCTTTCATTTGTGTCATTAAGAGCAAAGGATGGTAAATAGTAATGTCAGCTTAAGTGATACTGCAAAATACAGTTTTAAAATGTGGTGTTGAGAAACTTATTCCACTTGTAGTTTTTTTTTTTTTTTTTTTTTTTTTAAATGTTCGCTTGTTCTATCTGCCATTACACTGTGGACTTTCACAATGGTCTGGGCAAAACTGTCTTCATTTGATGCTCTAAAACTTTTCCTTTAAACACCATATTTAAAGCAATGTAGGTGACTTGAAAATCACACTTTTTTCTCTGAAAATCTTATACCCGATATAGTTAAAAGTAACCGCTCAAATTCTGTAACTGAAAGAAGGTAATGGGGCGAGATTTATTTTCAGTTTAATTTGTGTTTTTTGATAGCACAATGTCACATACTGGACTGTTGTGTCCTTAAGCATACTCAAGAGGCATAATTTAATTTTTTATTCATTTGTAATACTTAATTATTCCTTCCTTCTAATAATTTTTCTTTCAACTTGTCTGTCTTTCTGATAATGGGTTGCCCAGGATTTAATTAATCTGATGTCATTGCACCAGAGTCATGTAAACCCTGATCCTGCATCATGAAAGTCAGTGGGAGCTTTGCCATTGACTTCAATGAGTTTGTATGATGATGTGCATAGATAATTACTATACTTGTCTCCATGCTTTTGTGATGTTATACCCTTGTCTGTTTAGCTCAATATTACATTGGGCTAATTTGCAGCCTTATTGAATAGCAAACATATCTCCACATGACCCTGTAGGTCTTTTTCAACACTACTCTTTCCAGGCTTTTCCTTCCTGTTGGATCAATGCATTACATTGTTTTTTCCCTAGATATATTACCAGGGTGCACTTTTTGACATTACATTCACTAACAGTGCATGGTACATCACAAAATGAAATGAAATAAAAATGAAAAAGCTCCCCCCTGAAATTTCCCCTGGGAAGTAAGGGAGGAAGGGGAGAGCGAACACATGACAGATAGCAAGCACACTGTTAAATGTACTTCTGGAATGTGCTTAGCTATCATATGGATGCGAGCAGTATGAGAACGTGAATGGAACAAGTTATTTAATCTTTTTTCTAAGTTGAATCTCTTTAACTAGGGCATTTCCTTGACTCTGAACTTCTACCACATCTCTTATGTTAATAAATGGCTGTTGTCATTTCCACAACTTTGCCCATTAGATGCTACTTTGCCTAAACCTCCTGAAATCTTAATCTATGACTTTGTAGTTATAATTCCTTTTCTCTCTATCCTCCCCAAGACTATGCTGTCCAGACTAGTGTGTACAGAATACTGTATACCCAGAAATGCCCATTGAATACCACATTCTTGAGGATCCTGTTCTGAATTGTCCTTTGTTTATAAACCCATCATGCATTTGCACCAGCCTGTCTTGCAGTTCTTTCTCCCTCAACTTTTCTCCCTGCATAACTAGCACCAGGAGTGAAAGTGAGCTGGTACGGGCCGGTACGGTGTACCAATAAGAACCCGCACCGGCACGTACCCAGCCCACATTAAAGCGCTGCTGCGGCAGCGCTTTAATGTCCCTGCCCCTTTTGCCTCCCCATTGGTGGCCCTGCTGGTAGGGTCCGTACCGGCAGGGCCGCCAACGGGGGGGCGCAGCAACGTTAAAGCGCAGCAACGTTAAAGCGCTGCTGCGGCAAAGGACCCTGCAGTGCTTTAATGTCCCTTCCCCTTTTGCCCTCCCTTGGCCGCTGACGTGGCAAAAGGAGCAGCTGCCCAGGGCCCTTTAAATTGCCACGGGAGCCCTGGGTGGCGTGGACCAGGTGGCCTGGAAGGGCTGGCTGGGGGATGCTGACCCCCCAGTCCTGCCCCTTCTTCCTGAGGCCCCGCCCCTTCCGGGGGCTGGAGCCAGCCCCATACCGGTAAGTGTCCTGAGTTACTTTCGCCCCTGACTAGCACTATCTCTTTTCCCCTTTATACAATCTAACCATTGTTAATACACATACTTTTCCTGTAGACTAACTGATATATATATAATATAGTGTTTAACAAGAAATTCAAGTTATTGTAAATGCTACAGTTGGTGTGCAGCTATGGAAACTTGGGATGACTAGCTTGGCTCTTATTTACAGGAAAGGAATTTGACGTTGAACAGTGGTTGCAAATTGAAATCTGATTTGGGTAAACTTGTAGGTTGGAAACAATTGAGATTCTAAAGAATCAGAATAAGATCCTGAAATAAATCAGATACAACCCAAAAACTAGAACTAACTTGCCTCTGAATCTGACTGTATTCTCTAACTAAATCTGCAACCAAGCAGATTGTGCACTTATGTCAGGGGCAGAGGTAGCTTCCTGATTCAATGGATGCACTATACTAAACTGCAGAGGGGGCACTGGCCACCCACAATAGCACCCACTGCCCTGGCACAGCAACCCTAATTCCAGACCGGACGAGAGGGCTGGTGGGATTAGGGGGAGGGAGAATTCACTTGATCTTAGCTTCTTGGGTATGTCTAACAGGGGACTTACCACATAGGTTTAAAAAGTGGATGAAAACTTATTTCTGTAAAAGAAGGTGAATATACCATTTTCACTCACTTCTGTTCCTCATAATGTTCCAAAAATGAATGCTCAGATTACTTGACTGCTAAAAAGAGGGCTTGGTTTGCACTAAATGTCTAGGAAACATATTAATACCTTGAAAGTCAAAACGTGACAAAAGTTCTCTTAGGATGGTATAGTGCACAACACATATAGCGTTAAAAGGCTGGTCAGAAGGAAGTCAAGGTTACAGGACCCAAAACACAAGTTGTATACTCTAAGAACTAGGGACTATTTGAAGTTGTCTATCCTGTTGTGGAGAATCGACCACACGATTGATTTTGATCAGACAGCCTGAGGCTCCTTTATTGATTAATCAAACATGCATGCATGGGGGGAGTCAGCCAAGGCAGCCGACCACCCCCCCCGACAGATAAAATGCGAGCGCTCATTGGATGTCCGCCGAGCGCTAGCCTTTTAGATTGAGAGAATGAAGCCGTTCTGAGAGTCGGTCCAGTTATTCGTGGCGGACAGGATGAAAGGTCTTCCTGTCTCTTCTCAGCGAATTTCGTCATTGATCACATCCTGCATCCTGGAGTGCTACAACCTGGCGAAGGGGCCCGCTCCTCCGATCACTGCACACTCCACCATCATGGAGAAGCCTTAGGACCTTAATACATTTGCGAGGGCAGCCAAATCTTGCCAGCGCCTTCCACAGGGATTCGTGATTCATGGAGTCGAAGGCCTTTGTCAAATGGATTTGAAGGCCATGTACAGGTCCTTATTTTGCTCCCAAGACTTTTTCTGGATTTGGCAGGCAATGAAGATCCTGTCGGTTGTCCCGCGGGATGGTCTAAAACCACACTGAGATTCTGGCAATATTTCCTCAGCAAGGGGAAGTAATCGGTTTAAGAGGATATGAGCAAGAATTTTCTCTGCTGTAGATAGCAAGGCAATGCCTTGCTAAGTTGGAATGTGGAAGTTATCTCCTTTCTTAAAGATTGTAACAATGTTGGCATTTCTCGGTCTTCTGGAATCTTCTCATTATACCAAATAGGAAGAAAGTTTGTGGAGCTTCCTTAGCAGTTCTTCATCTCCAAACTTGTAGACTTCAGGTGGTATGCCATCTGGCCCTGCTGCCTTGTTGTCCTTGGTTTGCGTATTTGGCGGTGGGGGGGGTGGGGGGGTCGGCAAGAGATTTTTTTTCATGTCGTTGAGGTATAGATAAAGAGAATTGACTCACGGTTCAGGAGTAACTCAAAATGCTCCTTCCACCTGGCTTTGATGGCTTTGCTGTCCTTAAAATACGTCGACCCCTCTTTGGGCTCTGAGTGATGTGGGACCATGGACCATAAATGGCTCTTATTCTCTGAAAAAAGTTCCTTATGTCATGTTTATCAGCATAAAGCTCAATCTCCTTGGCCTTTTCTCACCACCACTTATTTTTAATGTCATGGCTTTTCCTTTGGGCTTCAGCTTTGAGTTGCTTGTATGACTTTTTTTTTTTTTTTTTTTTTTTTTTTT
>NW_020694102.1:0-236 GCF_002925995.2 Terrapene triunguis
TCCCTCCATCTGTCCATCTGTCCCTCCATCTGTCCATCCATCCATCCATCCATCCGTCCATCCATCCATCCATTCCTCCGTCCGTCTGTCGCTCCATCTTTCTGTCTGTCTGTCTGTCCCTTCATCCCTCCATCCATCCGTCCCTTTGTCCCTCCATCCGTCTGTTCCTCTCCATCCATCTATCCCTCCATCTGTCCATCTGTCCCTCCATCTGTCCATCCATCCATCCGTCCATC
>NW_020694102.1:246-5594 GCF_002925995.2 Terrapene triunguis
TGTCCGTCTGTCCCTCCATCCATCTGTCCCTCAATCTATCTGTCCAGTCATCCCTCCATCTGTCCCTCCGTCTGTCTGTCTGTCCCTCCATCTCTCCATCCATCCATTCCTCCATCTGTCTGTCCCTCCATCCGTCCGTCTGTCCATCCATCCATCCATTCCTCCATCCGTCTGTCCCGCCATCCGTCAGTCTGTCTGTACTTCCATCCATTCATTCCTCGATCTATCTGTCCAGCCATCCCTCCATCTGTCCATCTGTCTCTCCATTTGTCCTGCCATCCAACCATCTGTCCATACTTCCCTCCATCCCTCCATCCATCCGTCTGTCCAACCATCCATCCATCCTTCCATCTGTCCCTCTGTCTGTCCCTCTATCCATCTGTCTGTCCTTCCATCCGTCTGTCCCTCAATCTGCCTTTCCCTCCATCTGTCTGTCGGTCCCTCTGTCTGTCCCTCCATCAATCCATCCATCCTTTCATCTGTCCCTCCATCTGTCTCTCCGTCCATCCCTCCATCCATCCCTCTGTCCATCCATCCCTCCATCGGTCTGTCCAACCAACCATCCATCCATCCATTCCTCCATCTGTCTGTCTCTCCATCTGTCCTTTCTTCCATCCCTCCGTCCCTCTATCTGTCCATCTGTCCCTCCATCCTTCTATCCATAGATTCATAGATTCATAGATTCTAGGACTGGAAGGGACCTCGAGAGGCCATCGAGTCCAGTCCCCTGCCCGCATGGCAGGACCAAATACTGTCTAGACCATCCCTGATAGACATTTATCTAACCTACTCTTAAATATCTCCAGAGATGGAGATTCCACAACCGCCCTAGGCAATTTATTCCAGTGTTTAACCACCCTGACAGTTAGGAACTTTTTCCTAATGTCCAACCTAAACCTCCCTTGCTGCAGTTTAAGCCCATTGCTTCTTGTTCTATCCTCAGAGGCTAAGGTGAACAAGTTTTCTCCCTCCTCCTTATGACACCCTTTTAGATACCTGAAAACTGCTATCATGTCCCCTCTCAGTCTTCTCTTTTCCAAACTAAACAAACCCAATTCTTTCAGCCTTCCTTCATAGGTCATGTTCTCCAGACCTTTAATCATTCTTGTTGCTCTTCTCTGGACCCTTTCCAATTTCTCCACATCTTTCTTGAAATGCGGTGCCCAGAACTGGACACAATACTCCAGCTGAGGCCTAACCAGAGCAGAGTAGAGCGGAAGAATGACTTCTCGTGTCTTGCTCACAACACACCTGTTAATACATCCCAGAATCACGTTTGCTTTTTTTGCAACAGCATCACACTGTTGACTCATATTTAGCTTGTGGTCCACTATAACCCCTAGATCCCTTTCTGCCATACTCCTTCCTAGACAGTCTCTTCCCATTCTGTATGTGTGAAACTGATTTTTTCTTCCTAAGTGGAGCACTTTGCATTTGTCTTTGTTAAACTTCATCCTGTTTAACTCAGACCATTTCTCCAATTTGTCCAGATCATTTTGAATTATGACCCTGTCCTCCAAAGCAGTTGCAATCCCTCCCAGTTTGGTATCATCCGCAAACTTAATAAGCGTACTTTCTATGCCAATATCTAAGTCGTTAATGAAGATATTGAACAGAGCCGGTCCCAAAACAGACCCCTGCGGAACCCCAATCGTTATGCCTTTCCACCAGGATTGGGAACCATTAATAACAACTCTCTGAGTACGGTTATCCAGCCAGTTATGCACCCACCTTATAGTAGCCCCATCTAAATTGTATTTGCCTAGTTTATCGATAAGAATATCATGCGAGACCGTATCAAATGCCTTACTAAAGTCTAGGTATACCACATCCACAGCTTCTCCCTTATCCACAAGACTCGTTATCCTATCGAAGAAAGCTATCAGATTGGTTTGACATGATTTGTTCTTTACAAATCCATGCTGGCTGTTCCCTATCACCTTACCACCTTCCAAGTGTTTGCAGATGATTTCCTTAATTACTTGCTCCATTATCTTCCCTGGCACAGAAGTTAAACTAACTGGTCTGTAGTTTCCTGGGTTGTTTTTATTTCCCTTTTTATAGATGGGCACTATATTTGCCCTTTTCCAGTCTTCTGGAATCTCTCCCGTCTCCCATGATTTTCCAAAGATAATAGCTAGAGGCTCAGATACCTCCTCTATTAGCTCCTTGAGTATTCTAGGATGCATTTCATCAGGCCCTGGTGACTGGCAGGCATCTAACTTTTCTAAGTGATTTTTAACTTGTTCTTTTTTTATTTTATCTGCTAAACCTACCCCCTTCCCATTAGCATTCACTAGGATAGGCATTCCTTCAGACTTCTCGGTGAAGACCGAAACAAAGAAGTCATTAAGCATCTCTGCCATTTCCAAGTTTCCTGTTACTGTTTCTCCCTCTTCACTAAGCAGTGGGCCTACCCTGTCTTTGGTCTTCCTCTTGCTTCTAATGTATTGATAAAAAGTCTTCTTGTTCCCCTTTATTCCCTTAGCTAGTTTGAGCTCATTTTGTGCCTTTGCCTTTCTAATCTTGCCCCTGCATTCCTGTGTTGTTTGCCTATATTCATCCTTTGTAATCTGTCCTAGTTTCCATTTTTTATATGACTCCTTTTTATTTTTTAGATCATGCAAGATCTCGTGGTTAAGCCAAGGTGGTCTTTTGCCACATTTTCTATCTTTCCTAACCAGCGGAATAGCTTGCTTTTGGGCCCTTAATAGTGTCCCTTTGAAAAACTGCCAGCTCTCCTCAGTTGTTTTTCCCCTCAGTCTTGATTCCCATGGGACCTTACCTATCAGCTCTCTGAGCTTACCAAAATCCGCCTTCCTGAAATCCATTGTCTCTATTTTGCTGTTCTCCCTTCTACCCTTCCTTAGAATTGCAAACTCTATGATTTCATGATCACTTTCACCCAAGCTGCCTTCTACTTTCAAATTCTCAACGAGTTCCTCCCTATTTGTTAAAATCAAGTCTAGAACAGCTTCACCCCTAGTAGCTTTTTCAACCTTCTGAAATAAAAAGTTGTCTGCAATGCAGTCCAAGAATTTGTTGGATAGTCTGTGCCCCGCTGTGTTATTTTCCCAACATATATCCGGATAGTTGAAGTCCCCCATCACCACCAAATCTTGGGCTTTGGATGATTTTGTTAGTTGTTTAAAAAAAGCCTCATCCACCTCTTCCACCTGGTTAGGTGGCCTGTAGTAGACTCCTAGCATGACATCACCCTTGTTTTTTACCCCTTTTAGCCTAACCCAGAGACTCTCAACACTTCCGTCTCCTATGTCCATCTCTACCTCAGTCCAAGTGTGTACATTTTTAATATATAAGGCAACACCTCCTCCCTTTTTCCCCTGTCTATCCTTCCTGAGCAAGCTGTATCCATCCACACCAACATTCCAATCATGTGTATTATCCCACCAAGTTTCAGTGATGCCAACAATGTCATAGTTGTATTTATTTATTAGCACTTCCAGTTCTTCCTGCTTATTACCCATACTTCTCGCATTTGTATATAGGCATCTAAGATACTGGTTTGATCTTTCCTCCCGGTTTTGTCCTGACCCTCCTTTCTCTCTGCCAATATAGCCCACACTCCCTCTCGTCTCCGACCCATCTCCCAGGTCTCCATGTTCCCCACTTACCTGCGGGCTTTGCTCACCTGTCCCCGTCGAACCTAGTTTAAAGCCCTCCTCACTAGGTTAGCCAGTCTGTGTCCAAATAGGGTCTTCCCCTCCTCGAAAGGTGAACACCATCTCTGCCTAGCAGTCCTTCCTCAAATAGCATCCCGTGGTCTAGGAAGCCAAAGCCCTCCTGGCGACACCATCTTCGCAGCCAGGCATTCACCTCCATGATGCATCTGTCTCTGCCCGGGCCCCTACCTTTGACAGGAAGAATCGAAGAGAATACCACCTGCGCTCCAAACTCCTTCACCCGTACTCCCAGAGCCCTGTAGTCACTCTTGATCCGCTCAGTGTCACACCGCGCAGTATCATTTGTGCCCACATGGATGAGTAGCATGGGGTAGTAGTCAGAGGGCTGGATAATCCTCGACAATGCCTCCGTAACGTCTCGGATATGGGCTCCCGGCAGGCAGCATACCTCCCGAGATGAAATGTCAGGGCGACAGATGGGCGCCTCCGTCCCCCTCAGCAGAGAGTCTCCGACCACCACTACCCTACGTTTCCTATTCGCAGTGGTGGCAGCAGACCTCCCAGCCTTAGGGGTACGAGGCTTCTCCTCCTTTACTGTAGGGGGTGATGCCTTCTTTCCTGTATCAAGAAGAGCATAACGGTTACCTATTACCACAGCGGGAGGGTTCGGAGCAGGGGTGGAGCACTGCCTGCTGCCAGAAGTAACCAGCTGCCAGTGTCCACCCTGAGCCATCTCCTCCTCCACCAGTGGTGTATCAGCAGTCCTGTGTCCTGGGACAGCTACCTCAGCTGTCTCCACATGGACACTGTCCAGGAATTGCTCGTGGATTCGGATGCTTCTCAACCTAGCCACCTCCTCCTGTAGCTCTCCCACCTGCTGCCTGAGAGATTCCACCAGCAGGCACCTTTCACATTGGATGGTCCCCCCAGCCTGGATATCAGTAAGTGGAAATTGCAAGTTACAGTCTCTGCAAAACCACACCAGGATCTGGGTAGAAGCATCCATGCTCAGGCGCTCTGTCTGGCTACAGGCGCAGGTGGAGGAGACAGAAGCAGTGCTGGCACAGGTGTTGCGGGTCTTCCTAACCATCGTAAGCCTCCCTCTGTCAAACTCCCGTCTGCAGCCCCCTGTCCGCTGAAAGGGTTGTTTAAGCAAGAAGTTTAAAGTTTTAAGGGGAATAAAGGGAAAACAGATAGAACCGGCAAGGGACCCTCGCCCCTTCCCACTCCCCTTCCCAACTCCCTTGCGAAACTCCCTGTTAGCAGCCCCTGTTCGCAAACGCTCCCTGGTCGCTTGTGCGCTGCTTTATAAAGCCCTGGCCTGTATGAATGCCCCGCCCACTGAGTAAGGCTCAGCCAATTACCAGAGGCTTCCTGGTTTCAAACCTTCCTTTGAAGCTCACAGCTTCCAACTGTCAGCCACAGCACACGGTCCTTCAAACAACCAAACAAACAGACAGACTGCCAAACACAAGCTCAGCACACAGCAAGTAACCCCCAAACACAAACAAACACACACTGCAGACAGTCACTTACCCCAAAAGGGTGCTGTATTGCTCCTCCTTCACCTGGAGAACTCCCTTGCGAAACTCCCTGTTAGCAGCCCCTGTTCGCAAACGCTCCCTGGTCGCTTGTGCGCTGCTTTATAAAGCCTTATAAAGGGTTAACCTCACACTATGGGCGAAGGAAGCCCCACCCCTCAGA
>NW_020694103.1:0-6180 GCF_002925995.2 Terrapene triunguis
TGGAGCTGCTGGTCTCCATAAAGCAGGAGCCTCCCGAGGAGCCCTGGGGCTGGGGGAGCGGTGATCCTGGCCCTGAACCCCCCGGAGGGGAGGATGATGGCTTGAGGGGGGCAGAGGGGCCCACTCTGGGGCACCTGAGCCCCAAGCACAAGAAGAAGAAGAAGAAAAAGAAACACAAGTATGAGGCTTTGGAGGGGGCAGTCTGGCCGTGCAAGGCCGAGCTGCCGGACCCCAGCTCCATAAAGCAGGAGCCTACACACTCCCAGGAGTGAATGCGGCGATTGGCTGAAGATGTGGGGTGGGGACGTCCCATCACTGCTCCGACCCCTGTGGTGTCCGCCTGCTCCCGAGATGGGAATGGCAGCTTCACATGGGGTGCCCCAGACTGTCTAAAGTGCCGGCGTTCCTCCGTGGGCATTAGGGGCATCGGGCCCCCTGCTCCTTCAGGGCCACCCAGCGGTGCCAGGGCCGTGCCCGCTGCCACCGGAATGAGCGGGAGGCCTTGGTGGGTCCAGGCAGAGCAGGACACGTTCTGGGCCGCAGCTGGCGACTGTGTGGCCAGGCTGCTCTGCGGGCACACCTGGTGTTTGGGGCGGGTACTGGCTGAACCCTGCTGGCTGTGGGATCCTGCCCGAGGCTGGCAGGGGCAACAGGGAGTTGTGTTCGGTCTCTGCCTTCCATTATAAATGCAAGTACACGTGGGGACATGTTCTGTCTCCTTTAATCGCCGTGGCTGTAGGGTGCCCCCCACCACCAGTGACTGTTCCCTGTGGGAGAGGGCAGCTAGCTCCCCCTGAGGCCAGGCACCTCCCACCTCCCCCCCCCCCCCCCCGGGAGGAAGGGTTGAGTCTGGTGCCTTGCACTGGCTTTCCCCAGGGTTCCTGCTGGGGGAGCTGGGAGGTTCCCAGCAGCCCTGGGGCTAGAGGACATGCTGCCCCAGGAGAAGCCTTAGCTTGGGGGTCGGGGGGAGTCACCCAGCTCATGTCCCCATTTATCCAGCTGCCGGGGGGCAGTGCTTTACTGTGCTCCCGGGCAGCATGGCACAGCTGGGCAGGGGCCTCCCGCCTGTGTGTCAGGGAAGGTGTAGGGGACCGGATGGGAGCTGGAGGCTGGCTGAGGCTGAAGCCTGTTTGCTGGGGGAGGGGAGTTCTGCGGTGAACCAGAACCAGGGATGGGGCAGCAGTGCCTGGTGCTTTCCTGTCTGCTGCTGCTGGGGGCACGGGCCTGGCTCAGTGAGCCCCCCTCCTCCCAGGGGGAGCAGCGCAATGCCCTGTGTGCTGAGGAGCTTCCCCATCCCCTGCCAGGCCTCCCACTTAGTGCCCAGCCACAAGAAGGGTGTTAGTAGGGGAGCTGGGTGCCAGTGGGGCTCTGTCTTGTAGGTCCTGCCCTGGTGTAGCTCCCAGGGGGGAGAGGGTGTCAACCCAGGGCCCATGTGCCTGCTAGGAAGCTGGGCCAGGGTGCTGGGGGTGAGCGTGACCAGACCAGTCCAGTCACCCCAGCTGGGGGGGATGTCAGGCCAGGCAGCAGGGCGGGTTCTGGGCACTGCTTTGTGTGTGTCCACCGAGTCACTGTCCCCCAACCCTGAGATGCTGCCCCCCAATGGATCACTGCACCCCCCCAAACCTCAGGGACCCCCAAACCGCAGCCACCATTGAATCACTGCACTCCCAGATGCCACTCTCCCAAGCTCACAGGAGGTATTTTATTTAACTTGCCTCATTTAAACCCTAACGCTCCATCGGTATAACTTGGTGAGCTAAACCTGGGATGCTGTTATGCTGTACCGTGTGCTGGAATTGAGAGATCCCCTCCCACAACCATCCACTTGTTTCAGCCCCGGTTCTGGAGCTGTCCTTGGAGCCCTACCCAGCTCCCATGGTGCCTGTAACTTGCCCCAGCTGCTGCCCTTCTCTCAGCTCTGGCAGCTTGAGCAGCTCCCTGGTGTGTGGGGGACCGTGGTGTCTGGCAGTGGCCATGGTTGGAGTTAGTAACTCCTGAGACAAAATGGGGATGTTTTGTAATATTTTTGAGGCCTGTTTGTGCTTCAGTTTCCCCCGTGGGTGGAAAGGGACTGTTTGCTCTCAGGGCAGGGTAAGCCACAGGGGTGAATCGTAACCAGCTGTTAGGGTGATCGAGGCCCACATAGATCCCATTAGTGGAGCATCTGAGCAGACAATGGCAGATCCAGGGGCCTGGACACGGACACCTAGCAGCCAAGGACCCAGAGAGAAACAGACTCCCCCACCTCTCCACATGGGGCTGGGCTGCCTCTCCCCAGCTTGGTGAGGTGGGGGCTAAGTGCAGGCTGTGGGAAGCTCTTGGGGGCACACCTGGAGTCTGAGGGATGACTGAGCTTGAACAAGAGGATTTACTACAGCTTGGTGGGGCTCTGATTACCCCCCATGGCCTATTCTTTAATCCAGTGGCTTTCAGACTTTTTTTCTGGCGACCCAGTTGACCCTGCTCCCACACCCCGTGCCCCAACGGAGCTCGGGGTGTGGGAGGGGCTCAGGGCTGGAGCAGAGGGTTGGGGTGCATGGGTGAGGGCTCTGGGCTGGGGATGAGGGGTTTGGGGTGCAGGAGGGGGCTCTGGGTTTGGGGGGGGTGTTCAGGGCAGGGGATTGGAGTGCAGGCTTACCTTGGGCGGGTCCCGGTCAGCGGCACAGCCGGGGCTTCCTGCCTGTCCTGGCACCACAGACCATACTGCACCCCAGAAGTGGCCAGCAGCAGATCCAGCTCCTAGGCGGAGGCGTGCAGGTCTCACCCGCAGTCACCGCCCCCCACTCGGAGCCGGTGCTTGGGGGGGTGGAGGAGGCAGCGTGCAGAGCCCTGTGGCCCTCCCCGCCTAGGAGCCGAACCTGCTGCTGGTTGCTTCCGGGGTGCAGCGCGGGGTCAGAACAGGTAGGGACTAGTCTGCCTTAGCCAGGCAGCACTGCCAACAGGACTTTTAACATCCTGGTTGCGGTGCTGACCAGAGCCACTGCGACCCGGTGCCTTACATTCCGCGACCCAGTCCCTGCACTTCTACACTTCTCTCTGCTAACCTAAGGACTTCCTATGCTGTGTTCCGCATGGCTACTAACCCCTGCTGGTTTGAAAACGCTGTGAGTGGCTCCAGTGATCGCTGGAAAATGTACAAGTCTCCTTCAGGGCTCTGCCTCAGTGGGACGTGCTGAAGGGAGCTCACGGGGTGAAGCAGGGGTGCTGAAGACCCAGAGATCCAATCTAAGGGGCTGGTGAAGAGTCAGACCCCTATAAGGGTTCCTCCTACAGACTGTTTCAAAGCTGAGGCCATAGCACTTACCCTACAGATCTGACAGCTCCCTGCTGGGACTGTAGCACACAAGGGTGGGTGGCTTTCCCCACCCCCACTCCAGCTCCTGGCATCAAGGCAGTGCTTTAAGCCCAGAGATCTGGAGTCCTTGCTCTAGCAAATCTCCCCTGGTTGCACTAGAAGCTATTGGCTGCTCCCTCCCAGGGGCTCGCTGCCCATGTGGCAGTGGAGCAAGGGAAGGGGCTGGGAGGGTCCCCAGCAGGGGACTCCCCCACACATGTATTCCTGCACCTGCAGTGCATGCCCCTGAGGCTGCAGGCTACAACACATGCTGTCAGTGCATTGGGTGGAGGGGACTGGAACAGCTCCCTCACACTTCCCCAGGCGGAGATTCCTGAGCCAGCCAGCCAGCACCCCTCCCTGGGAGGATATGGGAAGCCTAGATGCCAGGTGGGGCTGTGTCCACGTTTCTGCTTTACCCGTTATCTGGCAGTGAGGTTTGATGAGCCCCCCACTCCCTAGGGGCATACACAGCTTGGGCAGGAGGACTCCATGACCCAAAGCCACGTGAGATGCTGTTTGGTGGCCAGGCCAAGCTGCGATGCTACACAGCATGTTTTATTGTCAAAGTCCAGACTCGCAGAAACAGTTGCTAAGTGTCCCCCAAGGCCCTGGCTTCCTGGCAGACAGCATACGGCGTGCTGGCAGGGACACGTGGCCTGCTGGGCAAAGGGGGTTGTTTATTCCTGCTTGTCTGTGCTGCTGGCAGTGCTGTAGGGGAAGTGCTCCGCTCATTTGGGGATCTTCAGAAAGGGCTCGTGCAGGGTGTCAAAGAGCCTCTTGGCCTGTAAGGAAAGCAGAGGAAAGCCCTGAGCTGGTGAAGGCTGGAGCTCTGGGGCCAGCATCCTCTGGTGGGACTTTCACCCAGGAATGCACCCAGCTGGTTCCATGCAGCCCCTTTGGTGCACAGGTAAGGCACTGGGGGAGGATGAGCGTCCAGCTGGTGCATCAGAGAGAAGTTCTCCATCCTGCTCCCACTCACCTTCTGGGGCCCAATGCCTGGGCAGAGGGAGAGATCCTCCTTGGACGCTTGTGCAATGTTCGCCAGAGACTGAAACAACAACATTCAGAGTCAGAGGTGACCCCAGAAAGCCTGGGCCACAAGGAACGACCCTGCTGGGTCCTTCCATTCGGCCCCAGCACTCTGCCCCCCACGCTCACTGGGAAGTAGTGACCCGGTCCTGCCGCCGCACTGCAGTATGGTTCGTGGGCTGGTCACATGTCTCCTCCGAGGGGGGCCCCTGCAGGCTGGGAGCTATGGGAGGTCAGCACCTTGGGCCAGGCCAGTTTGCCATCCCATTCTTTCCTGCAGATCTCCAGGGGCAGCATCCTGCTCCGACAGACAGCGCTCATGCACTGCAAGGAAAGCCCAGAGACCCAGCTGGGGACCTGTCCTGGGTGAACTGATACGAAGGGAGCGATAGGCCTAAGCAGTCCCAAAAGGCAGCCAGCCCTGCTCAGAGCTAGCAGTGGCAAGGCCCAGTCTGCACCCTGAAGGGCAGCAGGTGGCTCACCCCAAATGTTGAGAGAAGGCTCAGCGCGTCCGTCTTGTTAACTGACTTCACGCTGGTCAGACAATCTGTCACCTGAAAAGAGAAACAGCTGTTGCATAGAATCATAGAAGATTAGGGTTGGAAGAGACCTCAGGAGGTATCTAGTCCAACCCCCTGCTCGAAGCAGGACCAATCCCCAACTAAATCATCCCAGCCACGGCTTTGTCTCAAAGAATGGAGATTCCACCACCTCCCTAGGTAACCCATTCCAGTGCTTCACTACCCTCCTTTTGAAATAGTTTTTCCTAATATCCAACCTACACCTCCCGCACTGCAACTTGAGACCATTGCTTCTTGTTCTGTCATCTGCCATCACTGAGAACAACCGAGCTCCATCCTCTTTGGAACTCCCCTTCGGGTAGTTGAAGGCTGCTATCAAATCCCCCCTCACTCTTCTCTTCTGCAGACTAAATAAGCCCAGTTCCCGCAGCCTCTCCTGATAAGTCATGTGCCCCAGCCCCTTAATCATTTTTGTTGCCCTCTGCTGGACTCTCTCCAATTTGTCCACATCCCTTCTGTAGTGGGGGGCCCAAAACTGGATGCAATACTCAAGATGTGGCCTCACCAGTGCCAAATTGAGGGAAGTGATTATTCCCCTCTATCTGCTGGCAATGCTCCTACTAATGTAGCCCAATATGCCGTTAGCCTTCTTGGCAACAAGGGCACACTGCTGACGCATATCCAGCTTCTCATCCCCTCTAATCCCCAGGTCCTTTTCTGCAGAACTGCTGCTTAGCCAGTTGTCCCCCAGCCTGTGGCAGTGCATGGGATTCTTCCGTCCTAAGTGCAGAACTCTGCACTTGTCCTTGTTGAACCTCATCAGATTTCTTTTGGCCCAGGCCTCCAATTTGTCCAGGTCACTCTGGACCCTATCCCTACCCTCCAGCATATCTACCTCTCCCCCCAGCTTAGTGTCATACATGAACTTGCTGAGGGTGCAATCCATCCCGTCATCCAGATCATTAATAAAGATGTTGAACAAAAGCGGCCCCAGGACTGACCCCTGGGGCACTCCACTTGATACCGGCTGCCAACTAAACATCGAGCCGTGCAGGTGGGAGCGCCCCTCCTTGGCCGGGGGAAAGTGCACTCACACCAGTCATAAGCTTAATTCCCCTCTCCCCTTCCCACTGCATGCTGCTGAGAGACACTTCTACTACAGGAGACCTAGTGAGGACATTGCTGTGGGGAAGCTCACAGCACGGGGGTCCCTGGCACAGCACTGCTGTGGGGAAGCTCACGGCATGGGGGTCCCTGGCAGGGCACTGCTGTGGGAAAGCTCAGCAGGGGGGT
>NW_020694103.1:6190-11330 GCF_002925995.2 Terrapene triunguis
GCAGGGCACTGCTGTGGGGAAGCTCAGAAGGGGGGTCCGTGGCAGGGTACTGCTGTGGGAAAGCTCAGCACGAGGCCCCCAGGCAGGGCACTGCTGTGGGGAAGCTCAGCACGGGGGTCCCTGGCTGGGATGCTGCCATGGCACTGCTGCAGGGAAGCACACAGCGGGGTAGCCTTACTATGGACAGGAAGTCCTGATCCACCTTCTCCTTGAGCAGGTCAGCTGGTTTCTGCTCGTAGGCTTTGTACGTTTCCAGGTAGCGTCCGGCCTCTTCAGGGCTGAGGGGAACCAGAGACCCCAGAATTAGCTCAGGAATCATGAGACTGAGTTGAACAGGCACAGTGCACACCACGAAGGGTTAAAGCCACAGTGCTGAGCCCAGCTGGAAGGTGCCCCAGCCTGCAGGGAGTGGTGCTCAAAGCCAGGCACAGGCAGGGCCCAGCTGCCAGGCTTGCTGGGCAGCTGCTATGGCCAATGTTCAGCTCCATGCTTAGGCCCCAGTCCCACTCCTGCCATCGGCTTCACATCAGGGTCCCTGGGGGCTCCCCGAGGCCCACGGGGGGCAGTCGAGCGGATGTGCCGCAGGTCATGGAGCTTTCAGCACGCAGGCCTAGGCACGCGCTGAGGAGGACGGGGAGCCTTTGGGCAGCGCTTGAAAAATGAAACATGCTGCCCCGAGAGGACTCGCCACCTCCGGCCACCCGGGCACGATCCGCCCCTCACCTGCCACAGTCACAGTGTTGGGAATGGAACCCAGGAGTCTGGTCACAATGGCAGCCAAATCCCCAGGTTACCCACCAGCCCCATCTCATTCCAGCAGAGATGGGAGCAGGGGCCTGGGTCTCTCGCCCCTTGGCAGGACACCCCCAGGCTGGCCTGACCCAGCCTCCAGCTCCCCCACACCTTTTGCCCCATGGCAAGGCACTCCGAGCCCATCCCAGCTGGCATGAAGCCCACCCGGCCCAGCCTCTGACTCCCCGCTCCCTGGGTCTGGGTCTCACCCTCGATGGGACGGGCCCAGCCTGCGGCTCTCACCTCCAGGCCAGGATGAGGGTGCAGTCGGCCAGGATGCACATCTTGGCCAGTTCCTTCAGTGCCTGGTGCGGGTCCCTCTACAGCAAAGGAAAGCAATTCCCCTCTGAGACGGGAGGCAGTGAAGGAGGCAGGGAGTATATGAGGGGGGATGAAGTGGGAATTGAGCTGGGGAGGGGCGATGGGAGTGGCTGGGTGAGGCCATGGAGGCTGGAGAAGCAGGCGGATCACTGTGCAGGAGGATGGGAAACTGGGGAGGCGGCTGGGGACGGGGGGGAGCTGGTTCCATCCCCCACAGCCCTGCAGCAGGGACGGGACAGGGCACTGTTGCAGGAAAGGGTCTGGTTCAGGGCTAGGAGGGGACCGAGGCTCCTTACCACATCGACCTGCACCAGCAGCACCTGCACCGCGTACGTCTTCCCCAGGAGCTGCAGCCGCTCATGGATGTAGTTGGGGTTCAGGTTGTGGTACCGCAGGCTGCGAGGGGAACAGAGAGCACCGGAGCCATGGGCAACCCCTCTCCTGCCCACCCCACTGCAACTCTCCTTGCCTGCTCCGCAACCCCGGCTCTCACAGCCATCGACCTGCTGCCCCCCGAGAGCCCGGCTCTCCCAGCCATCAGCCTGACCCACCCAACACCAACCCCCCTGGAGAGCCAGGCTCTCCCAGCCATCGGCCTGACCCCCCAATCGCCTCAAGTGCCAAGCTCTCCCAGCCATCGGCCTGCCCCCCAACCAGCTCTCCCAGCCATCGGCCTGCCCCCAAACCGGCTCCCCCAGACATCAGCCTGACCCACCCAACCCCAACCCCCCGGAGAGCCCGGCTCTCCCAGCCATTGGCCTGACCCACCCAATCGCCCCAAGTGCCAAGCTCTTCCAGCCATCAGCCTCCCCCACCAACCCACTACCCAGAGCCCGGCTCTCCCAGCCATCGGCCTGCCCCCCAACCGGCTCTCTCAGCCATCGGCCTGCCCCCCAACCCCACCCCCAGAAAGCCCAGCTCTCCCCAGCATTGGCTCACCCACCCACCTCAGGAAGAGGGCACACGTGCTCTGGCCCAGCACATAGTCAGGGACGATCTCGCCAAACTCCCAGGGAATGTTGCGCACAAATTTCAGGATGGGGTTGCCCCGCTGAGAAGAGAGGGGGAGTCCCCACAGCATTAGAAATGGGGTGCCAGCCCCAACGGGGCACTGGCAAGAGACTGGGAGGAGAGGCTAAGGAGCCCCCAATGGGGGGCCCCAAAAGAGGCCGAGGGGTGGGGCGAGGGCGAGCCCTCAATGCGAGCACCAGGGAGAGGCTGGGAAAGATGGGATGGGCGAGTCCCTGACAGAGGACCTGGGGAGAGGCTGGGTTGGGGGAGAGGCTGGAAGAGGCAGGATGGGCAAGCCCTCAATGGAGGATCTGGGGAGAGGCCAGGGGAGGTGGGGTTGGGCAAACCCTTGACAGGGGCACCCAGGAGAGGGTAGGGCAGGGCAGACAAGCCCTTGATGGGGGGCACCAGAGAGAGACCCAGAGTGGGCAAGCCCCCGATGGGGATGGGGGGGCACTGAACCATGCAGCACAAGAGCCAGGGCCTGGGGAGACCCTCGCTCCACAGCCCTCTCCTGCAGAGAGAGAGAGTGCCCCCTCTGATGCCAAAAGAGAGCGAGGAGAAGTGCCCCTCATACAGCCCCCACGCCCACTCTCACCTGGCGAGCACTGACGATGATGCAGTTGCTCTTGGGCCCCGGTTTCAGCGTGGGGCTGGGGTCCGAGTCCCCACTGGCAGCAGGGGGTACAGTGCTGGTCTCAGTGCCTGGAGGGAGCGCTCCTGAGGCAGCTCCCACTCTGCACTCCGATGATGCAGCCGTCACCCTGGCGGGCCGGGAGACTGGCATGGAGGCCAAGGACACAGAGACCTGTTTGACGACGTATTCGGCATAGGAGGTGGCCCCAGGTAGGGCAGGGACCCTGGGCTCTGCTGCAGAGCAAGAAGATTTGAAGATGGGTCTCACCTGGCGGGAAGCAACAAACCCTGGGTGAGAGGGAGACAGAGCCAACTGTGCGTGGGCAGGGGCCTCTCAGGGGAAGCTGGGTATGAGTTGGAGTGATCCCAAGCATGCCAGGGATCCCCTGAGCAAGCAGGGTGTTTCTTGGGGGCCTTGGGGCAAGCACAGAGCCAGCTCTCTGCTAGGGGCCCCAGAATGAGCAGTGTAGTAGAAAGAGGAAGCCTGGTGCATGAGCCTGGTGCAAGGCCTGAAGCCTGAACCAAAGTTAGCAAAAGTTATGCTATGAGCAGCAGCCAGGCCCTGACAAACGCAGATGCTTATCTGCAAGTCAGTGGCCGGTATACAAACTCGGCACCAGTATAGCTAGCATTGCTAAAACACACTGGCTATGTAAACACATTCCCGCAGGCCAACACAAGAACACCCCAACCTCGCACTTGATAAAATGGTTTGACAAAAGTAATAAATAGTGATATTTTGTCTGAAACATCACGAGTAAAAGTACAAAGACAGGTGGTGAATACAAATGTTTTGTCTGAAACATCAGGAGGAAAGTATAAGGGGAGGTAACAAACATGTCATGAAACCCCTAAGGTGATATGTAAATTGTTTATCCCAGATGGTTTGTTTTCATTCATAAACGTTGGAATACCTCGCTTTAACCCTTCATCTGGCCTAGGGGGCAGTGGGAAGTCCTGCCACTAACTGAGCTAGTCCATTGTCATGGGCATACATGTGTTAGTGTCCCTGTAACCATTGAGCTGGGGCATTAGCACTGTGCTTTGTTGGCAATAAACCTGGCTGGGTACCTTCACTACTAAACAAGTCTTGTGGTCTCGTTGGGCAGTTCGATTGGAGCCTGCTGTACGGGCTATCTGGCCAGGGCTAGTGCAGCACGCGGAAAAAACACATGCACACAACCGAACATCTGACGACAAGCAGGGTGTGTCTGGGGGTTCCTGGGGAGGGGCAGAGCCAACTCGGTGCTAGGGGCCTCCTGCCTCTCACTGTGTGTGTGAATCTCAGCAGCCCCGGACTCAACCAGCTACCTATCAGGTCCCCTCCAAGAGCCACCCCTGCCTCCTTTCCTACCATGGTATGTTCAGGGTCCTGTGACTGCACAGTGAATCTCTTCCTCCCCTCCGGGGCCTGGGCTGCCTCCGTGGGCTCCATCCTTTAGGACCCAGCCTGGAGCGATTCCTGGGGAGAGTCCAGAGCAGACACTTCAGACACCAGCAGGGACCAGCCTCACCCAGCGGCCTGGTTACGATGAGCTCATAGCCCTGTGGTTACGCACCAAAGAGCTCTCAAGGGCAGGGGCTCGAGGCGGCAGGGCTTGAGCTCAGCACTGCACAGTATTTCTCTTGCCAGCCGGCTCAATGCAGCCCATTCCTTGGGGTTACGGCTGAGGTCCCCCCCAGGGAAAACATTGCATTAGTGTCCCCTGGGCATAAATCAGTAACATGGGGGCAGGGGACAGGGGGATTTGTCCTACATTGATGTTTGGCTGGTGCCAGGAGCCACTCACTTGTACAGACTTATTTGTCATGGGAAACTACTGGATGACACAGATTCTCCCAGCCTGGTGTTTCTCCCCCCTCGAGGTCATGGACAAGTTCAGGAGACTTTCTTTATGGCTAGATGGGGACGGGGGGAAAGGTCAGCATGGCAGGAGCTGAGAGACCCTATTTCCCAGGGGGCTCTGGGGTGCCTCACAGTACAGGGCTCCCAGCAGTAGGGATAGTGCTGGCTCCCCCACGGCAGCCCACGAGTCAGGGCCCAGGGCCCCCTGCGCAGGTCAGGGCTTGACCCCCCCTGCCAGGGTTAGGGGGCCAGGGTAAGTGTCAGGACTAGGGTTGCCAACCCTCCAGGATTGGCCTGGAGTCCCCCGGAATTAAAGATGAATCTTTAATTAAATATGATGTCATATGATGAACTCTCCAGGAATCCATCCAATCAGAATTGGCAGCCCTAGTCAGGACTGGGCTATGGGGTCAGGTCTGGGATCAGGTGCCTGGAGAGGGTCAGGGTTTGGCACGGGGTCAAGGGTCACTGCCCCCACCAGGGGTCGGTGATAGGGGTCAGGGGTCGCGGTTGGGGTCAGCGCCTGATCCCCCC
>NW_020694104.1:0-4791 GCF_002925995.2 Terrapene triunguis
AACATAGCTGATCATTTCCTTTATATACTTTGTAAAAGCTACAGAGGGTCCTGTGGCACCAGAGGAAAAGCATTTGAACTTCACTTTATGTCTGGACACATCAGAGAACTACCTGGCAGGTCTGCACTACAGAATTACTTCGACATAATTATGTCACTCAGAGGTGTGAAAAATCCACACCTCTGAGTGATGTAGTTATAGCAACCTAAGCGCCAGTGTAGACAATGCTACGTCGGCGGAAGCACTTCTCCTGCCAGCCGCAACAACTACAAGAGGTGGATTAGCTATGCCAACAGGAGAGCTTGCTACCATCGGCATAGAGTGTCTTCATTAAAGCCCTACATCAGCACAGCTGCATTAGTGCAGCTGCACCGAGGCAATGTTTTAAGTGTAGACCTGCCCACCATTTTAATGGCTGTAAGCTCAGTGAGTCTCAAACTTCTTGTATTGGCAACCCCTTTCACAAAGCAAGCCTCTGAGTGCAACTCCCCCACCCCTATAAATTAAAAACACATTTTTATATTTAACATTATTTTAAATGCTAAATTTATAACCCTATTGGTTAAAATGAATTTACCTTTTCGCACCACTTTTAAATTAAGACTAAACCACATTTTATTGAATTATTGTTATAAACAGAAAAGTTTTTTTTTAAAATAGTTACTGTTTAATATTGGGTGTGCAAAGAAACTTTGCCAGTATCATTTTTCACAGCAGACTTGGTGCTCCATTGCCACCCTTACTTATATGCTGCTGCTGGCGGCAGCGCTGCCTTCAGAGCGGCGCAGCTCGTGACCCCCACATAATAACCTTGCGACCCCCTGAGGGGTCATGACCTCCAGTTTCAGAACCCCTGCTCTAGCTGAAGTACAGGTCACTGTATAAACGACATGTAACACTGCTGTGAAAATAGCATGTCCTTGTTATAGCAGCTTTGGAGTGTGAGGAACCTATGTAATAAGGAGGTAGTTGACACATACATCCTTATATCACTGTATTTGGATAAGGACACGCAACAATCCATTTGCTTGCTCTATTAGTGTCATGCTAGTCACCAGAGAGCAACTAGCACTAAGACAGCCACACAGGGAGGGGTGATAGGGAGTAAAGATCACCCTCCTTGCATGGGTTCAGCTATCCTGTTCATGGGTGCTCTGGGTGCTAGAGGCTACTGTCCCCAGGAAGTAAGTGGACAGGGAGCAAGGCAGGGAGCAAGCTAAGCCATAGCTCCCTAGCATGTGCCTGCCAGCAGAACTGGCTGGCTACGTGGGAGGTGGGAATGGGTTATACCTGAAAGGAGGCTGTAGCAAGTTGCTCCCTGCACTGTGTAACGGGTGCACTCCAGGCAAAATTGTGCCTCTCTGAAGCACAATGTCTCTTAGGCTTCTCTTGGTGTGGTGCAGCTACGCATCACCTCTGGTGTAGGGCTGTGCCTAACGGCACAATAATGCCCTGCATGTTTGATCAGAGCGAAGGCGAAGAATAAAACTTTACATTTTCTCTGTTGATTGTGAAGTGCTGAACAGTGAAGAGAAGCCAGCACGGTAATTCATTCCCAAGTGTACATTCCACTGTCACAAACAAATTGCATTAGCTCATAGCTAACATAAAACAAAGCTGAGGATTAGGCCAGCGTTATCAGAAGTGGTTTTAGGAGCTTTGGGTATTAGATGCTGCTTGAGACACTCAGGCCTGATTATCAGCTGCGCTGAGCACCCACAATGGGTGTTACGGAAGCTCAGCACCTCTGACAGTCTGGTCCATGGCACGTCGAGCTAGGTACCTAAAAACGGAGACACCCACATTCAGTGACCAGGTTGGAAAATTTGGCTGCAAGTGCTTGATTCTAGGCGGTACCAAGCATTTTCTGTGACATGCTGAGCACCCTCAGTCCCACTGAAGCCAGGACCTAACAGGATCGGGCCCTATGTCAATCTCTTGTCAGCAGAAAGAATTAAGAAGCCCATTACAATTTGCTGATTGTATTTTGCTGCCTATATTCAGTACAAAAGGCCTGATTAAGCTCTCCTCTCACCAGTGTAAATCAGAAATAACTCCACTGAAGTCAGTGGAATTATGCCGGTGTTAAACCCCATGTAAGTGAGAGCAGAATCAGGCCCAGAGTTTTTGACGCACAGATTCCAATTATTATTCTACTCAGCCTGGAAACTCTATCCAGACCCGTCTGAGGCCAGATCCTGAAGTCAATGGAGCAGCATCACTGAGCTGGAGCAGCTCTTCAATTTTAAAAAAAGCTAAGCAGAGCAAGCAGGTGCGATTAACATCCTTTCTGAAATTCTGATGACAAAATGAAACACAACTCCCACATCATCTGTGTGCAGATAAATAGTTGAAAGCCCCCCAAAAGAAAACTTCACCATGCATCCCTTATCTTAGAGGCAGCCACATCACAACAAAGGGAGCTGCTTTTAGATAAACAGCAAAATGAATAGGACAAGCTTGAATGTACCAAGCCTAAGGGCATTGACATCTATTGACTTCTGTGGAACACTGCCATTTTATGTTTTATGTAGATACATGTTTATTTTAAAGCCAGGACAAAATGTGTTTTACTATGAGATGAGACTGTCATTATCATGGAAATGTCGGTTTGTTTTTAAAAAACAGACTGATGAGGTAAGAAAAACAATACCATCCATTCAGGAAAAGAGGATGCACCAGTTACAGCAGGTTCCCAATAAGATGTGCTGTTAGGATTGTATCAGCTGCAAAAGTCTGCGTTGACTGTGTATTGAAAGTCTGGACTTCACACACTGAAGCCGAAAAGTTTGGGGCCTTCTTTGTTGCTTTTGGGCAGAAGTAAGCCCTAAAGGTCTGCACATGTATGAGCAAATGCTGTAGCAGCCCACTTTGATCATGACCAGAAGGTATTGTCTGCTCTCAGAAAGAGTCAGTCAGCTCCCTCAGCCAACTCTACCTTAAGCCAGCCATTCAATAGAGAGGAACTGGAATCAGCAGTTTCCTTCTTAAAACTTTTCAAGGCTCCTGGGCTTGACAACATCTAGGGGGAGTTCCTGCATCACACGAGCTCATCTTGTTGCGACTTTCTGCTAAGACTCTATAATACTTGTCTAGAATGCTGTCCAGTTCCAAAGGTCTGACAAAGATCACGTATAGTGGACTTCTCAAGCCTGGAAAGAAGACAGATGACCCAAAGAACTACTGCACAATCAATCTTATCAGCCTCTCTTTGTTCAAAAGACTGGTACTTAAATTACTGTTTTCTTTAATCAACCCACAGTTACCTCATTACCAGGCAGAGTTCTGACTGGGCTGTAGTGCTGATGAACAGATGATAGACTGGCATCTTTTATTGAGGATGCCTTGGAGGCAGGACAAAAATTGTTACTGTTGTTGTTGACCTTCCATCAGCATAGGACACAGTTTGGCACTGTGGACTAATCTTAAAATTATATTCCATGTATTAGACAAGAAACTTGTAAATTTTATTATGCAGATGATTTCTAACAGAGCAGTGATTGTCATGTGTTGTGATGGTTCAAGTCACCCATGTCATAGCTGACCTGCTGCCCACCTCAGCAACTAAGTTCACGTACACTGATAACATCTGCCTGGCCCCAAAATGAGTTTCAAGGAGCTGGAGTCCTGCCTGTCATCTGACCTTGACACCTTGGCCAAGTACTTTTTGAAGTGGTGACAAATTAAATGCACTGAAGACAGTGTCATCTTCTTTCCATCTTGCTAACTAGTTAGCTCAATAACAGCTGCTGGTCCTTCTGAACAATTAGCCAATTGGGACTAGATAGTGTAGACATATACATTATTAGCTTGACTTAACATGGCTTACGTCAACCTAAATTTGTAGTGTAGACCAGGCCTTTGTTAAATTAAATAGATTGAGCTGTTTATGTCACAATAAGGCATGTTTTCTAATCCTTTAATCATTCCCATGGCTGTTCTCTGAAACTTCTCTAATCTCTTAACATCTTTCTTGATTTGTAGACACCAGAACTGGACACAGTATTTCAGCAGCAATCACACCAGTTCCAATTTAGAGGTAAAATAAGGTCAAGCAAAGGTAAAATAGAAATGACTTGAGCCTCCCTCCAGTAAACCATGCAGGAGAATATTACAGTTTTCTGCTCTGTGTTTTAATCAAAGGGAGCTTTATTACTTCTGACTAAAGCAGGGTTTTCTCCCCCACCCCCATCTCTCTCTCTTTGTCTTTTTCCTCCATTCAGATAGTTACAGATCCCTGTCCCACTCTCCTCTGTTTTTCCACTTCAGACAAAAGGAGTTAATGTTTTCCTGCTAGTTCCCAATCTAGACAATTAAGAGCAATCAGGACCAGCTCTAAGGGAGGCAGAGAGGTTTCACCAATTATAGCCTTTCATTTATTGGTAATAGTGTTCTCTAGGTTTTCCAGTCCACTGGGTTAGCTTTCAAGGCTTCCCCTGTTGTAAGCGGGAGTGCTGCGGCCAATCCCAAGCTACTGATTCAGCTCACCAAATGATGGCTCTGCGCACAAGTTAACCTCTGAACTTCAGCACCACTGTAGTCTCTGACACAGTCACGCTTCAGTTTCAATGGAAAACCCAGCCTCAGATGAGATGAAACTCACTCTGGTGCAGAGGGCAAGTGGGAGGTTACCCTATGCCTCTTAAGCCCCATCGTGCAGGTGCTTCCAATTGAGCAGACGTGCAGGATCACCTCCACTCCCCTGCATGCAACACACTGGGTCCAGGGCCATCCTTACCCATACGCAAAGTACACAGCTGTGTAGGGCAGCAGGAAATTTGGTGGGGCAAA
>NW_020694104.1:4801-18194 GCF_002925995.2 Terrapene triunguis
GAAGGGCCACAGGGGCCACATTCGTAAGGACACAGTATCCTAAACTCACTGAGCTGGTGGTTCAGCCAGGGCTGGAGCAGAAGATGTGAAGTGTGTATGTTGGGGTGGGGGCAGTCCCATACCTTTGGTTGGGGTGTGTGTGTGTTGATTTAATCTCCCTAACCCCCACCACTGCCCTGAATTTCACCACATAAAGCCCGGTTACTCTGTCTCTTTGCCAGTGTAATGTATTTTACCCAGTGCAGTTGGCCTGAAGTAGGCCCTTTGATGGCCTGAAGCCCCACAATTCAGTGCTGTGCAGGGGTCTTATACAGGGTGAATGTTACCACCAAAGAAGGCTTTTAAGTCTTCATTAGAGACAAGAAAGCTATATATTAAAAGGTGAAAAATTCTAAGAGTTTGTTCATGTCATTTTGACTTTATATTTCCAGTCCTGCAGTATCACATGTTAAGTAGTGTATGTATGTGTGAGAGTTTACCAGAGTAATCCAACAAATGCAGAGATTTAGCAATGTGCACGGAACTCTATGTTCATTGCATGCATTAAACATCCAAATCAAAGGAGTAAACTATTACCTGGAGGGGCTAATCAAGAACATCTGCTGCAGTGGAAAGCTTTGTGGGTTTTTTTTTTGTTTGTTTTGGGGTTTTTTTGCATGAGGAAGATAGAACCAAAGAACAAAATTCCTCCAGTAAATAAAAGAAGTTGTCATTACAAAAGTGATACAGACTTCTCTGTTAATATGGTCTTAGATCAGCAGAGTTTTCTCCTCTCCTCTCTGTCAGGCTGACCAATCAAACAAATATCACTTCCCCAGATCTCACCTTGAAGTTTCAAATCTCTGTGACTCAGTAGGCGTTATCTCCTAGTAACTGACACACATACCTCAGAAACTCAGTGAAGTGGGGCAAACCCTATTTACACTGCTTAAGTATTTTCCAATGGCGCTCTCACCCCAGGCTCCCCCTTTATTATTACCGTGTCTCCTAATCTCCCTGCATCACTGTGGACACTGCAGTCAGAATTCCATCCCTGTACTAAAAATGCTAGTGCTTTGCTAGGGAGCCAATACTTTATTCCTTATGTTAATCTTTTTTTACACCTTCCTTCCCCCCAGTATATTAGCAGTAAGCAGTAAAAACAAAAGTGCTGATGCCTTGGACAAACCATTATTTGCCAGACTTTGATTCTAGCTTTCAAGTTAATGAAACTTAACACCAGTACTGGAAATCATGTGTAGCTGAGATTAAGTAACGTTTCTAGATACTGCCAATAAAACAGTGATAAATTATGGGTCTATAAAACTCAGTCCTGCGAGGTGCTCAGTCATTGAAGTCAGTGAGAGTTGAGAGGGTCTCAGCAACTTGCAGGATTGAGAACTAATTTGGCAAAACGGTCAATGATTTAAAAAGTATTTATGAAAAATTACTCTTCTCCTGCTTAAAAATGGTTGAACCATTTTTGCTCAAACTTAACAGTACAAACACGCAAAAAGTCACCTTTGGAAAGAGACTAAATTGGAAAATTTCAACTCAAAGCAGCTGGAAATGGGGGTCAGAAGAAAAACATTTAAGCAGCCTTAGCTATAGCAGTCGCTGCTGATCCTGATAGAACCCCTGGTTCGGAAAGGTATTTAAAGCCCATGTGTAACTTTGAGCATGTGTTGATTCCACTGAAGTCAATGCCCTAAATAATTCATGTAATTAAGTACCTTGCTGAAGTCGGGCCAGAAAGTGTTCTTCCATTTTTTCCTTCTTTCATTTATCCAAGATATATTTTTTTAAACTTTTCTGATTCTCCCTTTCTATTTAGCACCTTGTTTTTCTGTTACTTATTTCCTTTTGAGATATTTGTTTTTATTGCTAGTTTTCTTTGATGCTCTTTAAACTTTTCTCTCATTATTAAATACTTTTTCCCTCTCCTTCCCCCATGATCTCTTTCTCCTCTAACTCCTCTGTCTCTCCTTTCATTCTCCTAATTACTTCCAACTTCCTTCTCAAATCCTCCATCTACCTCTGTTCCTGTTACCTCCTGCCCTCTTTTCCCTCCAGTGCTCCATGCCTAATACTTAAATACGCATATAACACCTTACAAATATGAAATATCACAGCACTCCTGGTGGGGGGGGGGGGGAACACCACACATACTGTGATTGCCACTGAAGAAGCAGCATTTGCCAATGCCTCCCCCACTTTGTCTATACTTAGCACATTTATTTCCTGCTCTAGCTCAGGTCCCACTTTGTTAACTGTTGGCAAATGCTGAGTTTCTAATGGTAAGAGCATCATGGGCAAATACATAGGGGTGAAGAATGGGTTTCTAAGGGCGGAGGGAGAGGATGTGGCTTTCTTTTATTCTAAAACCCAAATGTGTTGCTAAAGAAGATGCTGTGCTCGTGACCCAGGCTTGCAATAGTTCGTGGTTGCTTTGGAAATTGCCTTGTGGGCTCATAAGCTCCTGGACCTGGTATTTTCTATAAAAATGAAAGAAACAAGTAAGTAAATGAGGGAGATGTGTGTGCAATAAAGAACAATATACCTCATTAGTAGCAGTGCAAAAGGAAAATACGTATCATTATTACTACTTGTAATATTTATATTGCACTAGTGCCTAAGGCCGTAAATAGGGATCAGGCCTCATTGAGCAAACAGATAATAATACCTAGCTCTCACATAGCACTCTTCAGCTGTATTTGTCAAAACACTTTGCAAATGGGGTAGGTATCATGATCCCCATTTTACAGATGTGGAAACCAAGTCACAGAGCAGTGACATGACTTGCCCATAGTCACCCAGCAGGCCAGTGTCAAAGCTGGGAATAGAAACAAGATCTCCCAAGTCCCAGTTCAGTAATCTATCTTCTAGGTCCTGCTGCCTCCAATAATAAAGAGATGGTCCAGAAAGAGCTTACAAAGAGACCCCTATAGTTTAAATATTTATGCATATGTGTAATCCAACTGATTTCAATGTATCTGCTCATGTGCTTAAAGTTACATATTTGAATAAGCATGTGCAGAATCAGTGCCAAAGTTCAAGATGAAAAACAAGAGGTGGATAGGACAGTCTGACAGGGGAGAACAAAGTAATAATGAGATGATTCTGATTAGTGTAACAAGGAGCAGTCACATCACAGCAGCTGCCTGGTCATAGTCAAGTGTTTTATAGAATGCTTCACACACTTTATTGAAAACACAAGGCAATGCTATTTAACATGTGATGTGGCTCTACCAAAGAAAATGAGATTGTGGGAGGGAACAAGCTCTGTTCCCAAAGCTTATTTCTACTCAGAAACCTCATAATTCCCTTTCACATTCTTAATGTTTTTGAAGGCCATGATAGGTGGTCTATGACTCCTCAAGTGTGCAATCACTTTGCACCTCTCCGTCAGGCTACACTGACTTTCCTCAGCCGTCTGTATTCTCACACAACAATGTAATTTAGTTTTTCTCCAAAAGTTCTCTCTGTCTCCCTCCTCGCTCCCCAAGAAAAGTTTATAAACCAAATTGACACAACAAACCTATTCCATATAGGCCACCCAATAGCTGGCAGAGAAGTAGGCTGACTTTGGGTGGCTACCAACATAGGCTGGATTTACCCCAATGGCTGAAAGGGGGAAATATTCCATAGCTCATACTAGTTTCCAAAGTTTTTTTGTAGCTAACATTCCTTTGAAGTGTGTTCTTTCTTTAGTCCAAAGTCCTACCTTTCTAATCATTAGTAACTGTCTCAGAGTGATACTTTGTAACTGTTGCTTTAAACACTGACTCTGCATGATTAATTTCAGGCAGTTGACATACCCTATAGATTGGTTCATATTTCAGACTACTTACTGAACGGACTGGCTGCAACCTAGGCACTTTGGACTGGAAACATGAAGATACAGGATGAGGTGGTTTTTCCTTCATTTCATATTCACCTGGCCCTGGCCCTTCTTTCTACAACACAACCAAAAGTGGATTTCTTAAAGGTGCATTCCCACCAGCTGGAACAATTCATAGCTTCTCTTCTGGTGTCAAATTAAGGTGAAATATTCTGTTTACATATTTTATCTGATTACAATAATTAATGGTGTTATACTACACAAAACCCACACTAGTGCACATATGTACCATTTCTGCTATGGCTTTTCATCCTCCAGCCACAGTTCCTATGTCAGAGCAGGTGAGCTCAAACAAACCAACTAAAGAGGACAGGACTACACTTGGAGCTATCAAGGCCTGTCAGAGGGCAGGCAGAGGAGGAATGACTGGAGCAGGCTGGTGGCAGATCCCTGGAACAAGAGCTAGGTGCTCAGGGAGGTAACCCTGGGCTGGTGTTCTAGAAGGAGGGTAGGGCTGCCTGAATGAGAACTGGCCCTGAGAAGGCAGCTGGCTGGCCCCTGGGAGGGGAGGCTGTGAAACTCTAGGACACAGGGTGAGCTGAGGAACTGTCTATCTGCTATGTGCTTATGTTTGGACTAATAAACCTCTCTAAAGGAGAGTGGGCATGGTAGTGAGTGCTGCGTCACACATTCCTTCATCACATGGGGAGGTCAAGCAGTCCAGAGGGAATGAGCAAGAGGACTGTAACTGCCTGTGGGTCCTCATATCTTCTAAGCTCCTTGTGCCTGGGCCAGGCACAATCTACCCTAAAAGACTTCTGTAATCCAGTAGTTAGGGCAGCCACCTAGGCGGTGGGAGACCCACCCCTGCTCCAGCTACTTTCATTATTTCTCCACAATGAAACAGCTTCAAGAGGCAAGCCTGAGAGTATCCCATAGCTCAGTGGTTAGAACACCCTCCTGAAAGGTGGTGGGAAACTCTCGTTCAAATCCTTTCTGCCCCTTTGGGAAGAGGGGGAATTAAACCTGGCTCTCCTACATCCCAGGTGACTGCTCTAACCACTAGACTAAAAGTTATAAGGTGGGCTCCTCCACCTCTGGCTATGTTGTGTGGACCAGGCACGTGCCTAACTCATACCTCCAAGGAACACTTTAGGTGCCTAAGCTGTCTGACTGCAGGTGGCATGTTGCCATTCATGGACTGCTAAGCAAAGATAGGTGACTATCTCCCTGAAAATGTTGGAGCTTAGCAGCTCCCTTTTTGTCAGCATCTCCTATGGGCTATCTTAGGCAGCTCCCCCCACACTAGTGTGCTGGGTTTTGTGGATCACATTCTAAAGTGCCTCTCTCTCCCCATTCATTGTATAGGAGCTGGTGCCTAACTCAGCTTTGTGGATCAGTGTTGTTCCTATGATTTTTCTAGGAGCCTAAAAGTTAGGTGCTGTGACATTGAGCATTGCAATGCCTAAGTCCCTTTGGGGCTCTGGGCCCTACAAACTATATTTTGTTTTGTGAATGACATTTTGACTTTAAACAGTAGTACATCTTCACTCTTGTCTGTTAACCTCCATTTTGAGGTCCAGTAGAAAGTCCTGTGCCCAGCAGAGAGCTAACAGTGGAAAGGGATCAAGAGTCATTAACTTGGATGGTCTTCCATTCAAATGGAAGATCTCTAAGACAGCGAGCTGGCCACTACATAGGGGAAACTGTGCTTCCAGGTGAGCTTGTGACCAAGCAACAGATCACTTGATGAGGGACCTGAAGCAGCTCAGAGTGGTTGCCAGACAAAGAGGACTGCAATTTTTAAAAAGGACTCGCTGCAGCAAAGAAAAGGGGGAGCAACAACTGGGTGACTGGGCAACAAAATGGCAGATGATAATGTTGATAAATGCAAAGTAATGCACATTGGAAAACATAATCCCAACTATACATCTAAAATGATGGGGTCTAAATTAGCTATTACAACTCCAGAAAGAGATCTTGGAGTCATTGTGCATAGTTCTCTGAAAACATCCACTCAATGTGCAGCAGCAGTTCAAAAAGCAAATAGAACATTGGGAATCATTAAGAAAGGGATAGATAATAAGACAGAAAATATCATATTGCCTCTATATAAATCCATGGTATGCCCACATCTTGAATACTGTGTGCAGATGTGGTCGCCCCATCTCAAAAAAGATATATTGGAATTGGAAAAGGCTCAGAAAAGGGCAACAAAAATGCTTAGGGGTATGGAACGGCTGCCATATGAGGAGAGATTAAGAAGACTGGGACTTTTCAGATTGGAAAAGAGACGACGGGGGGGGGGGATATGATACAGGTGTATAAAATCATGACTGGTGTGGAGAAAGTAAATAAGGAAGTGTTATTTACTCCTCCTCATAACACAAGAACTAGGAGTCACCAAATGAAATGAATAGGCAGCAGCTTTAAAACAAACAAAAGGAAGTATTTTTTTCACACAACGCACAGTCAACCTGTGGAACACCTTGCTAGAGGATGTTGCGAAGGCCAAGACTATAATAGCATTCAAAAAAGAACTAGATAAGATCATGGAGGATAGGTCCATCAATGGCTATTAGCCAGGATGGACAGGGATGGTTTCCCTAGCCTCTGTTTGCCAGAAGCTGGGAATGGGCAACAGGGGATGGATCACTTGATGATTACCAATTCTGTTCATTCAACAGTGGGGCACCTGGCATTGGCCACTGTCAGAAGACAGGATACTGGGCTAGATGGAACTTTGGTCTAACCCAGGATGGTCGTTCTTATGTTCTTATGAGCAAACCAGGGGCAGAATAATCCAGGATGTCCTGCGGCTCTTAGGGTGGTGAGGAAACTGAGGTAGAAATCTGCATGCAGTTCTTGTTTTTTCTGAAAATATACATATCTTTTGTACTGCCTAACAGCATGTGTGTACAATTTTTTTGCAGAATCTGTTACGTGACTTCACTGTCACATAGCCCTTGTAGGGTGAAGCTGTAAACCAGAGGGTCTGCAGCTCTGATGGGACTCAACAACTGCTTTGGGAGAGCTGGAACTAGTTTCTGGGCCCTTGCATTTGGACTGTTGGGTCGCACTAGCAAGAGAGGTATCAGACATGGGGTCTGCACCTGGAGCATGTGATTTGAGGTCCAGCACCAGAGAGATACTGCCTAAGCTCTGCCCAGCCCGAGCAAGAGAAGAGCACATGGGACACAAGCCTAGGTCCACTACAGCAGCCTGGTGAGTACCCATCAGATGGAGCCCATCCTGGGTTGTAACAACTTCTTGTTCTCCTGTGGTTTTGGTAGCTTATGTTGTGATAACAGATGCAGATTTTTGTTTCCAATCACTAAAAATGCATGTGTTTAGGCTACAGAGAGTCCAATATTGGGCCAAGTCCATCCCTAGTGTAAATCCACTGAAGTGAGAGGAATGCAGGGCTAAGCACTATCTGTGAGCTGAGGAAGCTCAGCTGCTTGCAGAAGGCATCTCCACAGCATAGGAACCACAGCATAAGTAGTCCTATTTACTTTACTTGAGGGCAGAATTTGGCCTTAAGTATATAAAAAGAGTGCATAAGACAACACAGAGCAATGCAAATACCTGAGAATCATAGTTATAAATAAATGTACCTTACCCATATTTGAGTCACTGTCATCAGCCAGCCTGAAAAGGACCCACCCACTTCCCTCATCATAGAGTATTAGGAATACACTGGGTCCCATGATTCTCACAAGCCAACATGATTCCACTGAGCCCAGCTGGGCAGAGTTAGACTGTGAGTGAAATTTTGATTCCATTTAAAACAATGGGAGTTCTGCCATTGACTTCAGTTAAGTCAGGATTCTCCCGGTGTCAAATTCCTCACAGCTACGCTACTGTAAAAAAATGCAATTATTTCTCACTTAAATAGAGGACAGCAGTAGTCACAGTGGTTACGTGCCTTGAGTGACTCATGGACTTTCTGTTGGCCATCAACAGCAAATGTAGTTTGGGGCTAGATAATCCCTTAAAATGCATAGCTTGAAAAGTTAGCTCAAAATATTTTAACAATCTGATATGAATTCTCTTAATGCATTAAAAGTTCTTGTTTTCAGCTTTAAACAACCCACGTGTTTAATAGCTCTTTGAAACTGTGGCACCAATCACGCTCTGAAGACCAAGCACAGATGTTGATTAAGAGGGTTTTTGGTTTAATGTATTAAGTTTTAGTACTTTGGCTTTCCAATATGCCTGGAATGTACCTGTAGATCCAAAACCTCCCCAGTGCAACTACTAGAATGTGAATGAACCAAAGGAAAAATATTTTATAATGTAAATGCCAAACTACTATTTTAGAAGTGAAAGGAGAAGATTGTTTCTCAATTCTGATGGCTCCCTAATTTTAATAAGCTCTTCAAACCATGCTCTTATATTACAAGCCATCGACATTTGTATATTGGAGAATCACCCAACTTTTACACATACAAGTACACATAAGCCAATGCATGAGGGAGGAACTACTCATATGAGTAAAGGCTGCAGAATCAGGCCCTTAGGGACAGATTTTTAAAGGTATTTAGATGCCTTTGAAAATCTCACTAGGCGTCTAAATATTTGTAAAAATCTGGCCCTTAGTATATAGTACTGAGTTATGGAACATTTCTTCGTGAAGATAAGTAAATGCATTGGAATAGAATTGCAATCACAGCTGACTATATACTTACATTTACTTTAACTGATGCAGATGATAATGTCTAAGTCACAGCAAATGTTTTACTAAACATTAAATGAATGGTGTAATGAAAACAAGAAGCCGAGTACTACTTTAATTTCCAGTGCATCACTATCAAGCAATTCTAAAATATTTCATCATTGTGTAGGCTGCATTCAGCTTGCTTGTAATAACTAGGCATGATGGAAGTGACACAAAGTTGTGTAATTATTGTTCCAGTTCTTGTTAAACTCTTCAAAACTACTGTATGAAACTAATGGGATCATCGTGAGGTTAAAGTTCATAGAATCATAGAAGATTAGTGTTGGAAGAGACCTCAGGAGGTCATCTACTCCAACCCCCTGCTCAAAGCAGGACCAACCCCAACTAAATCATCCCAGTTCTCAACAAGAACTAATTAATTGCTCACTGCTCCATCACCTGAATTTTGATACTATTTCAATGGTATATTCAAGTAGAGCCACAAGATAACCTTTGCTGTAGGGCCAGATTTACAAAAGTAGATGGGCCACTAATGGGATCTATGAAAGCACCTAAGCAGGTCAGGTTCCTAAATCTCACTGACAGACATATGGCTGGACAGCAGAACTATGGCAAACATCAACGGAAATGTTTATATCCAAACAAAAACTATTTTGATAAATTTAAAAACAAAGGGCCTTATCCACCACTGAGTTACTCTAATTTTATTCTGGTATAACACCACTGAAATCAATAGTTATACCGCCATAAAATTAGAGCAGTGTAGAGGTGAATCAGGCCGTACATGTTCATGTAAACATAGTATTGCTAGAAATGTTTTGTAAAATTGTTAAAATAAAAGAACCAAAAAGAGACTAACGTTGGGGCCTTTGTTTCCAGACAACGTAGCCAGTCCTCAGCTGGTATAAACTCATGCAGCTCCACTGAAGTCAGTGGAGTTATACCAGGATCTGGCTTAATGTCCCTTTCCCTATCTTTGATTACTTACATTTAATTACACACACGCACAAAACTATAAAAAAAAAAACGAACAGTATTAAGGTTGCAAAATCAAGCACTCAAAAGTTAGGAAATGCCAGAATTAAGGTTGCCTATTCAGTATTTCCTTTCCTTCTCATTCAGTGGGTGGTCCCTGGCCTTATTTGCTGCATGCTATTCAAATCTTGCTCTGAAGAGAGAATGATTAATTTCCTCATGGGCTTTTCTATGGCACTCATCACTATAGTATCTGAGTGCTTCACAACCATTAATGAATTTATTTTTGCAGCCCTCTTCGGGAGGCCCCACGCTTCAATAAAATCGTGAAGAGGTGGGCGGGGAGGTGAGGCAGGAGGCGGGCAGGCGAGCCGAGTGAGGAGGCAAATGGGAAGGTGAGTGGCAGGCGGGCGGGGCATGAGGAGGCAGGCAGGCAGGTGGACGGTGAGGAGGAGAGCGGCTGGCACACGTGGGGGGGATGTGAGGAGCAGTGTTCCCTCTAATATTTCCCACCCATGTGTGGAATGAATTTTGTTATGTGCACTAATATGGAGGTGATGCACCAATATGGAAGTGATGTGGGACACATCACCTTTAATATTGGTGCACATAAAATTCATGGGATTGGGAGTGGGGCTGAGGGATTCAGCGTGTTGGAGGGGACTCAGGGCTGGTGCAGACGATTGGGGTGCAGGGGTATGTGGGCTCCGGGCTGGGGGCGGGGCCAGGAATGAGGTGCTCAGGGCTGGGGCAGAGGGTTGGTGCAGAGGGTGCGGGCTATGGGGTGTGGCCAGAGATGAAGGGTTTGGGGTACAGGAGGGTGCTCCGGGGTTATGGCAGGGACAGAGGATTCACCCCCCCCCCCAGCTCTCTCTCCCTGCAGCAGCACCTGGGCCTGGAGGAGAGAGGCGCCACTCCCTGCTGCAGCAGCTCTGGGGCTGGGGCTGCAGGATAGGCATCCCTCCCCAGCCCCAGCAGGTCCGGGCCGGGGCTGGGTTTGGGCCAGGGGAGGGCTGCCCCGGCCATACCTGCGGCCAGGCCACTCCAGCCACACCACCCCAGCAAGTCCGGGCGTCGTGGCCGCAGCAGAGTTGGGGCCGGGGGAGGGGTGCCGCGGCCATGGCAGGTTGGGGACCGGGCTAGGTGAGGGCCAGGGGAGGAGTGCCCCTTCCCCGGGCAGGTTCCCTGAGTGCCTGCGTGGAGTTAAATAGGCTGCTGCATGGCTGCGCAGCTTACAGAGAACTTACAGGTGAGGAGGTGAGTGGCAGCCACTGGCAGCCCCCCTCCCAGAACCTCCCCCCAACACCTCCTGCCTGCCGGCAGGCCCTCCCAATCATCACCTCCCGCACCCTCTCAGCGCCTACCATGGATCTGATGTTTCGTGGCATCAGGAGGCACTGGTGGGGGATGGGAGAGGAGTGATGGCGCAGTGCACTCAGGGGAGGAGGCAGAACTGGGAGGGGAAGAGGCAGAATGGGGGTGGGGCGGGGGAGGGGCCTGAGCAGAACCAGGGGGGTGCACCCCCCGGCAGATTAGAAATTCAGCACCTATGTTCTGGGCCCCGCACCTCCCTAGGGACGGCCCTGGATGAGGGGTTATTATTAGCTTGATTTTACAGGTTGGGAACAGTGACACAGAGTGGCCCAGCCAGTCCCAATTTGCCCCCCTCAGCCCTTTTGGTTCCTCATCCAATCTGTCTCCCCACACACACACAACCAACATTCCCGCCTTGCTCTGAGTCCCAATCTCTTTATCCAATCTCAGTCTCACTCATCCCTGGTTCTTTGTCCAAATTTCCCCCATGCCTGGCTCCCTGTCCCAATCTCTTTGCCTAGCCAGTCACAGTTCTCCTCCTTCATCCTCATCAGATATGTCTCCCTGGCCCTCCACCTGATTCCCCCTATCCCAGTGGTTCCCAGTCTCCTTCCTCAGCCAATTCCAGTTTTCCTCCTGCATCTTCATCAGATCTGTCTCCCCTCTGTCTGAGTTCCTCCTCCCACATCCTACTGGTTCCAAGTCTCCTTGCCCACCAAGTCCCAGTCTCCCCACCTAGCTCCTCCTCTAATTCAGTCTCCTTCCACCCACTAGCTGCCAGTCCCCATTTCCCTCTTTAGCTCCCAGGCCCAGTAGCTCGCCCATCCCAACTCCCAATCTCAGTTTTCTTCTCCCCCACACCAGCCTCCAGTCCCCCACTTGCTCCTTGTCCAAACTTACTACCGCCATCTCCCACCCCTCTGGTCTGGCTCTTGTCCCCTCTGCATTTGAATCAGGCAGCTTCTTTCTCCACAATGCCTGGGCCCAGCAGAGGGGACATAGAGAGTTCTCTGTTCTGGTGCCCAAACCCACAGCAGCTCAGAGCTACAATTTCAGGGAAAACCTGCTAAACTCAGCTGGCCCATACCCAGTGTAGACAAAGTCTTCAGAGATTTTAGCTGCAAAGCTGTAGTAAGTCTCTACTGAGCATGTGCAAATGTAACCCACACACCTTCTGGGTTTGGTGCTCTGTCCCATCTAGTGGCACCGAGACCACTTAGAGAGAAAGAGAAAATAAGTCTGCTCTACAGCCTTAGCTAACAGACAGAAGGATTTTAGCTTATGCAGTAGAGGCTCATGCACTAAGCTCCAGAGATCCCTGGTTCAATCCAGCCTGCCGACGACCGGGGTTTGTCAGCGTTACAGAAACAAAAATTTTTTCAAAAGCCTATAACTTGGCCAAATGGGAGGGATTTTCACAGGCATGGCAAAAGGCATGTTCCTGATGCAAAGGCCGCTGCCTGCCAAATTTCATTTTCCAGCTCCCAAGCATAGGGATAGCTCAGTGGTTTGAGTATTGGCCTGCTAAACCCAGGATTGTGAGTTCAATCCTTGAGGGGGCCATTTAGGGAAGTGGGGTAAAAATCTGTCTGGGGATTGGTCCTGCATTGAGCAGGGGGTTGGACTAGATGACCTCCTGAGGTCCCTTCCAACCCTGATATTCTATGATTCATGGTGATGCTAAAATTTCTCAGAAAAAAGGACACCAGCTATTTTAACATAATTAAAACAATGAATTTTCCCCTAGCCTCATTCTGGGAAATGGCTGACATTTTTCCAAAAAATTCATCCCAAGGCAGATACCAAGCACCCAGATTAAATTTTGGCAAAGTTATGAGCAAGTGAAAACAGGGTCTAATAATGCTACCAGCCCACCTATAATATATGGTGCTTGATATTTTATGCTGGAAGGTTATGTTTTCTTAAAATTGCTGAACTCTTTATTGATCTTTTAATTATTCTTTGCATGTGCTTATTTCTCATGTTACTCTTTTTTTTTTTCATAAATAAACAAGCGGGCCAGATCCTCAGCTGCTGTAGATTGGCATATTTCCACCAAAATCAATGGAACTACATTGATTTACACCAGATTAGCATCTGGCTCATAATATAAGGGTCTAGAATTTTTCTGCTAATTTGTTTTATAGCTTTCCAACCAATTGCAATGCACAAATGAAATATTAATTTATAAGAATGGGCTTAGTTTTGTCTATTTCACTTTTGAACTATCTTGCCTCTCCCTCCTCAATCATGAAAATAAATGCAATGTAACAAACCACTTTCCATGCACTAAATATAGATCCATATTGTGGAGCTGAAGTATTGTAGGGTGTTTACCAAATTCTGGTCCTATGCACCATGTAAACTTCCCATTAAGGGCCTGATGCTGACCTCACATCAGTTTTAGGCTATGTCTACACTACAAAATTAGGTCGGATTTATAGAAGCCGGTTTTATAGAAACCGGTTGTATGCAGCCGATTGTGTGTGTCCCCACCTAAAATGCTCTAAGTGCATGAAGTCGGCGGACCGCGTCCACAGTACCGAGGCTAGCGTCGACTTCCGGCGCATTGCACTATGGTACCTATCCCACAGTTCCCGGAG
>NW_020694105.1:0-4956 GCF_002925995.2 Terrapene triunguis
AAATTCAACAGGCGGCCAAGCTTCAGTGCCAGGGTGTAGGGCCACGGCCACATGGGATGAGTGACATGAGACCTGGGAGGCTCTACATCCTTCATGTCATCACAGCAGGCAGCATGGGTGGATGGATGGAGGGGTGCGACTAGGGATGGATGGATGGATGGATGGATGGATGGATGGATGTGTCTAGAGATGGACAGTGGAGACATGGATGGATGGATGGTTTGTGGGGATGGATGGATGGATGGATGGAGGGGTATGTCTAGGGATGGACTGATGGATGGATGGGGGGGTTGTGGTCATGGATAGATTGCTGGATGTAGGGGTGTGTCTAGGAAAAGTTGTTACTTGTTCCCATAATATAAGAACTAGGGGCCACCAAATGAAATTAATGGGCAGCAGATGGATGGCAGGAGAGAGATCACTTGATCATTACCGGTTAAGTTCACTCCCTCTGGGACACCTGGCTTTGGTCACTGTTGGTAGACAGGATACTGATCTGATCTGACCCAGTACGGCCATTCTTATGTTCTTATGTTCTTAGGGATGATGGTTTGTGGTCAGGGATGGATGGATGGAGGTGTCTAGGGATGGATGGATGGATGGATGGAGGTGTCTAGAGATGGACGATGGAGGCATGGATGGTTTGTGGGGATGGATGGATGGAGGGGTGTGTCTAGGGATGATGATTTGTGGTCAGGGATGGATGGAGGGTTGAGTGGGGATGGGTGGATGGATGGATGCATCTAGAGATGGATGAATGGAAGGAAGGGTGTGTCTAGGGATGGAATGATGGATGGTTTGGGGTCAGGGATGGATGGATGTATCCAGAGATAGATGAGTGAAGGGATGGAAGGATGGGTAGAGAAGGGAATAGGCAGGTTGGTGTTGGACGCACAGTCCGAGCTCTCTCTGTCACAGTGGCTGAGTCAGAGTTGATGTCTCTTTCTCTCCCCCCAACAGAGGTGATCGTGTCAGGTGAGTTTTGCAGTGAGGATGGCGACGAGGACTTAGACGGCCTCTGGGCCACCATCTCGGTCTTCATCACCCTCTTCCTCTTGAGCGTGTGCTACAGCGCCACCGTGACCCTGTTCAAGGTGAGAGAGAGAGAATGAATGTAGGAATGAAGGAATTAATGAGTTTAGCACAGTAGAGGGCAGCATGGAAGGGAAAGAAAGAAGAGAAGAATGAAGGAGAAGGAAGAATGGGTGAATAAGACAGAGACTGAATGAATGAGACACAGACATAAAAGCAGGAAGGAATGACAGACAGACAGAGAAGCTCCCCCCAGCGCTGACCCCTCTCACCCTTGCTCTCTCTCCCCTGCAGGTGAAGTGGCTTTTCTCCACCGTGGTGCAGCTGAAGCGCGCGAGGGGGCCCGAGTACAAGAACGTGATCCAGCGCGTGGTGTAGGGGCCGCTGCCCCCGTCCACCCAGAGACAAGGGGCCGGGACTCCCGGTTCCATTGGCGACACCGCCCTGAGTCCCACAGCTGCCCCCCACCAATGCTGTGCCTCTGGGAGACCCCCCTGGGGGGAGACAGGACCTCACCCCACATGGCCTAATCAGCCCTCAGCCACTGGGGACGCTGCCCTGCTGGGAGCTGGGCTAGGACTGGACCACTCATATCATGCAGGGAACAAGTGCCCCTAGCGAGGAAACAACCCCTCTCTCACTTCCCACCCTCTTGAGCCCAACAGTCCCCTGCTCCGGAACTGGATCAGAGCCAGCGTCCCCTAGAGGGAAAGGCCACATGTCCCATTCCCCCACCCTGGGACTAGATTGGAGCTGGTGCCCCTAGTGTGTAAGGGCCCTGTGCCCCATTCCCAGTCCCCCTGAGCCAGCCAGCCCCACACCTGGGGCCGGATTACAAATGGCTTTGTCTCTGTTGCTCTGAATGTTGCATATTTAGCTCCCGGCTGTTTTTTGTGACTTTTGTGGTTTGCACTGAGTGACCGTAAATAAATAAATATTCAATGCGGGCTCCTTGTTGTTCACAGCCTCCATCCCTGACTTTCAGGGGCCCCTGAGACCCTCCACTGTGTCTGTAGGAGGCGCCACCGGGCATGGGGAATAAACTGAGTGGTACCTACTGAACTGACCCCAATGAGAGGTGAGGGCCTAGCTACAAACCCATAGAGCAGGGCCTTTGTCCCTCAACCTCTTCAGGCTGGGACAGAGGATCAGCAAGGATAGATCTCCAGGGCAGGAAAAAGTTACCACTGATTAGACAGAGGGAAAGAAAGAAAGAAAGAAAGAAAGAAAGAAAGAAAGAAAGAAAGAAAGAAAGCGTATGGAGGCAGAGAGATTGATTGATCAGTTACTAGAACAACTTATTAAACAATCAATTTGTAAGCACCTAGAGGATAAGAGGGTGATAAGGTATAGCCAGCAAGAATTTGTCAAGACAAATCATGCTAAACTAACCTAACTTCCTTCACTGATAGGGTTACTGGCCTGGTGGATAGGGAGGAAGCAGTAGATGTGATATACCTTGATGATAGTAAGGCTTTGACACAGTCCCACATGACACTGTCATAAGCAAACTAGGGCAATGTGGTCTAGATGAAATTACTGTAAGGTGGGTGCACAACTGGTTGAAAGAGCATTCTCAAAGAGTAGTTATCAATGGTTTTCTGTCAAACTGGGAGGGCGTATCTAGTGGGGGATCCCACAGGGGTCAGTCCTGGGTCAGGTATTATTCCATATTTTCTTTAGTGACTTGGATAACGGAGCGGAGACCATGCTCATAAAATTTATAGATGACACCAAGCTAGCAAGGGTGGCAAGCTCTTTGGAGAACAGGATTCGAATTCAAAAAGACTGGACTTAGGAAGGAAAAATTCAATGTACAACTACAAAATGGGGACAGACCAACTAGATCAGGGGTGGGCAAACTATGGCCCGCGGGCCGGAATGCTCTGGGCAGCGGGGCTGTGAGCTCCTGGGGCAGCACAGCTGCAGACCACAGCCTGACCTGATCTCTGTGCTGCACGGTGGCAGCAGTGGCAGCATTGCCTGGCTCCAGCTGGGTGGCGCGGCTGTAACACTGCCAGCCACTGGTGCTCCAGGCAGCGCGGTAATGGGGAAGGGGGCAGGGGGGGTTGGATAGAGGGCAGGGGAGTTCTGGGTGGTGGTCAGGGGGCGGGGGTGTGGATAGGGGGTGGGGTGGTCGGGGGGAGAACAGGGGGTTGAATGGGGGCAGGGGTCCCGGGGGGGCAATCAGGAAGGAGGGGGGGTTGGATGGGGTGGCAGGGGGCAGTCAGGGGCAGGGGTTCCGGGGACAATCAGGGGACAGGGAGAAGGGGTGGTTGGATGGGCCGGCGGAGGTCTGGGGGCAGTCAAGGGATAGGGAGTGGGGGGTGTGGATGGGGCAGGGGTCCCAGAGGGGAGGGAAGATAGAAGGTGGGCGCCGGGCCACAACCCCCTCCCCTAACCAGCCCTCCGTACAATTTACGAAACCCGATGCGGCCCTCAGGCCAAAAAGTTTGCCTGCCCCTGAGCTAAATGGTAGCACTACTGCAAAGGCACTGAGGGGTTGAGTGAATCAGAGACCATAAATGAGTCAACAATGTGATGCAGTTGCAAAACAAGGCTAATCTCACTGGGGTGGGGAGGGAACAAGAGGGTCGTATGTAAAACACAGGAGGGAACTGTCCCATTCTACTGTGACTGAGTGCTATGTGGAGTCCCGTGTCCAATTCTGAGCACCCGACTTTAGGAAAGAGGGGGACAAACTGGAGAGATTCCAGAGGAGAGCAGCAAAAACGAGCAAAGGGTTAGAAAACTTGACCTAGGAGGGAAGGTTAAAAAATGGGACATGTTCAGTCTTGAGAAAAGAAGAGAGTGGGAGCTGATAGTCAAATCTGTGAAGAGCTGTTCTAAAGAGGACAGGGAGCCATTGTTCTCCATGGCCACTGATGGTAGGACAAGAAGTAACAGGCTTCATCTGCAGCAGGGGACAGTTAGGTTGGTGATTAGAAAATACTTTGGCACCTTAAAGAGTAACAGATTTCTTTGGGCATAAGCTTTCGTGGGCAAAAAGCCCATTTCTTCAGATGCATGGAGTGAAAATGACAGATGCAGGCATTGTTATACTGACACCTGAAGAGAAGGGAGTTACCTTACAAGTGGAGAACCAGTGTTGACAGGGCCAATTCAGTCAGGGTGGAGGTGGTCCACTCCCAATAATTGATGAGGAGGTGTCAATATCAAGAGAGGGAAAGTTGTTTTGTAGTGAGCCAGCCACTCCCAGTCCCTATTCAAGCCCAAATGAATGATGTTAAATTTGCAAATGAATTGTAGTTCTGCAGTTTCTCTTTGAAGTCTGATTTTGAAGTTTTTTTGTTGAAGGATGGCTACTTTTAAATCTGTTATAGAATGTCCAGGGAGATTGACGTGTTCTCCTATTGGCTTTGTATGTCACCATTCCTGATGTCTGATTTGTGTCAATTTATTCTTTTATATAGAGACTGTCCGGTTTGGCCAATGTACATGGCAGAGGGGCATTGCTGGCACTTGATGGCATGTATCACATTAGTAGATGTGATATATGCCATATATATGCCATAGTAGATATATCTACCAATGTGATATATGCCAGCAATGCCCCTCTGCCAAGTACTTTGGCCAAACCAGACAGTCTCTATGTAAAAGAATTTGGGCCTGATTGAATTGGCCCTGTCAACACTGGTTCTCCACTTGTAAGGTAATGCCCTTCTCTTCAGGTGTCAGTATAACAATGCCTGCATCTGTCATTTTCACTCCATGCATCTGAAGAAGTGTTTTTTTCCCCAAAAGCTTATGCCCAAAGAAATCTGTTAGTCTTTAAGGTGCCACCAGACTCTTCATTGTTTTTGTGGATCCAGACTAACACAGCTCCCCCTCTGAGAGGAAATACTCTGTAAGTCTAAGGCCTGGTCTACACTAGGACTTTAATTCGGATTTAGCTGCCTTAAT
>NW_020694106.1:0-1063 GCF_002925995.2 Terrapene triunguis
CATGTTTGACCAAGTAATCATTGTTTTCAATCAGCTGGTGGAAATTTTTGTCCTCAATGGAAAAGCGATGTCCAAACACCACCGCCGCAATCACGTTTGAGACCGAATGGACGATGGGGAAAGAAGGATCCAGGGGATCTCCTGCAAAAATAGTGATCAGAATTCACATTAATGTTCCCAACACTGCTCCTCCCTCCCCCTACTGAGAGATGAATCCTGAACAGACCACTGAAGAGGGAGAGTGAGGGCAGCAGGGCGTTCTCATTTTGAATGGTTTTGATTCTGTAGTACTGGGGGGGGGGGTCAAGCCCTCTCGATGGACTCATTGCCCAAAATTGATTTGATATAAGCAGGTTCCTAACTCCATATTTAGACACCAAACTAATTGTTGCCTGATTTTCAAAGACAGCCCCGAGCTGTCTGCCTCTAAACCCAGACCAGTCGGTGGTAATGATGCCTGATAGAAAAGGTTTGGCCAACTTTTGCTAGAAAAGTGCTCAGGTTTGGGGACCTGCTGGATCACCTGCTGTGTTTGAATGCTGCTTTTTTTTTTTTTTTTATCTGTTGTAAATCTAGTAAGGAGACTGTGGCCGTGCCCGGTCATAGTCTTCCCTCACTGCAGTTATCCAGGTCTTGGCCACTTCTAGGATGGACTACTGAAATGCACTTTTCATAGTATTGTTCCATTACTAGATGGAAATGGTAGGATTGTCAATAATAATGCAGAAAAGGCAGAAGTATTCAGCTAATATTTCTGTTCTATATTTGGGAAAAAAACAGAAGATCTAGTCATACACGATAATGAAACACTTTCCATTCCAACAGTAATTCAGGAGGATGTTAAGTAGCAGTTAGGAAAGTCAGACATTTTTAAGTCAGAAGGTCTTGATAATCTGCTTCTAAGACTTCTAAAAGAGCTGGCCGAGGGGCTCGCTGGACCATTAATGTTGATTTTCAACAACACTTGGAACACTGGGGAAGTTGTACCAATATTTTAAAGGGCAGGCAATTATATGTCTGTTACTCTGACACTGAACCCATAGCTGTCAGGCAAGAAAAGGGA
>NW_020694107.1:0-3033 GCF_002925995.2 Terrapene triunguis
TGTTATCCCTAGGGAAGAGCAGACAGAGGTCGCTCAGCAGCAGGCTTCAGTCCCTGCCCCGGCGCACGAGCTGTGCAGCCCGCTCCCGCAGCCGAGGGACCCCCAGTGCAGAGACCTGCCTGGGGCGTGGGGGGGAAAGCAGCAAGGTCCCCATCTCCTGATGCCTTCCAGTCAAGGCTGGAGGCCTCTCTGGAAGATGCTTCGGTCAGACAAGTCATTGGGCTCCATCCAGGAGCCGTACAGGAGCCGACGGCCCATCTGGCTTCGCCTCTCTGCCTAAGAGAAGCTGCCCGGGAGGGAGGGAGGGGCTGGCTAGCAGCGGTACCTGATGATGGTGAGCAGCTCCTGCTGCACAGCAAAGATGGGCAGATACTGCCTCTGCTCCACAATCGACTTCTTCTTAGCAAACTCGCTGCTGGCCTCGCTCTTCTCCTTCATGTGATCAGCAAACTTCTGCTCTGTCCTGGGGGGACACAGCAGCCCCTGAGTGCGTGACTCCATGGACCTTACCTGAGTCCCAGGCTCAGAACCCCACCAAGCCGACTCCTACCTGTAATCCACCTTGCCATCTTCCGTCAGAGTCTGGTCTGGCTCCTCCTCTTTCTTGATGCCCATAATGTCTCCCAGTTTGGTGCCAGCCAGCTCCCAATGCTTGTGCTGAGCCTGAAAGGCAGGGACCAAAGTGCCAGCTCACCACCAGCAGTGCCAAGAGCAGAGGAACAAAGAGCCCAACCCGCTGCAGTCCCATCCCAGATGGGACATTCGCAGATGGCCAGAAGGGCCCATTGTGACCATCTAATCTGGAACCTCACCCACGACTCCTGCAGCATCAAGCTCACAGCTGCTGGGTGAGCTAGAGCAGAATTGTTTTTAGGCAGACACCAATCTTGATTTAAAGTGCTGGGGAATCCACCACATCCCTTGGTAAATTGTTCCTACAGTTAATTCCTCTCACTACGAACAATTCATGCCTTATTCCTAGACTGAATCTGTCCATCTTCATCTTCCAGCCACTAGATCTTGACTCAAACCCTCAACGTCTCCCTCATGTACACAGAGTAACAATGGGATCCTCTCTAATTCACCCCAAAAGCCACAATCAAGAGAAAGCTGCACAGGTTAAAAAACAACCTAGCTTAGAGGGAAAGTGAATGCAGCTATGAAAAATAAATATTTTTTTATATACAGATATAAACAAATGGAAGAAAGAAGATGTTCAAAGAATGAAATTCAATAAGGACAAATGCAAAGTATTCCACTTAGGAAGGAACAATCAGTTGCACTCATACAAAATGGGAAATGACTGCGTAGGAAGGAGTACTGCAGAAAGGGATCTGGGGGTCATAGTGGATCACAAGCTAAATATGAGTCAACAGTGTAACATTGTTGCAAAACCACTAAAAGCGAACATCCTTCTGGGATGTATTATCAGGAGTGTTGTAAGCAAGACAGGAGAAGTAATTCTTCCACTCTACTCGGCGCTGATTAGGCCTCAACTGTAGTAGTGTGTCCAGTTCTGGGCGCCACATTTCAGGAAAGATATGGACAAATTGAAGAAAGTCCAGAGAAGAGCAACAAAAATTATTAAAGGTCTCGAAAACATGACCTATGAGGGAAGACTGAAAAAAACAGGTTTGTTTAGTCTGGAGAAGAGAAGACTGAGAGGGGACATGATAACAGTTTTCAAGTACATAAAAGGTTGTTACAAGGAGGAGGAGAAAAATTGTTCTTAACCTCTGAGGCTAGGGCAAGCAGCAATGGGCTTAACTTGCAGCAAGGGAGGTTTAGGCTGGACATTAGGAAAAACTTCCTAACTCTCAGGGTGGTTAAGCACTGGAATAAATTGCCCAGGGAGGTTGTGGAATCTCTGTCACTGGAGATTTTTAAGAGCAGGTTGGACAAACACCTGTCAGGGATGGTCCAGATAATAACTTAGTCCTGCCATGAGTGCAAGGAACTGGACTAGATGACCTCTTGAGGTCCATTCCAATCCTATGAGGTCTCATGGGAGACGGGAGAGATTCCAGAAGACTGGAAAAGGGCAAATATAGTGCCCATCTATAAAAAGGGAAATAAAAACAACCCAGGAAACTACAGACCAGTTAGTTTAACTTCTGTGCCAGGGAAGATAATGGAGCAAGTAATTAAGGAAATCATTTGCAAACACCTGGAAGGTGGTAAGGTGATAGTGAATAGCCAGCATGGATTTGTAAAGAACAAATCGTGTCAAACCAATCTGATAGCTTTCTTTGATAGGATAACGAGCCTTGTGGATAAGGGAGAAGCTGTGGATGTGGTATACCTAGACTTTAGTAAGGCATTTGATACGGTCTCGCATGATATTCTTATCGATAAACTAGGCAAATACAATTTAGATGGGGCTACTATAAGGTGGGTGCATAACTGGCTGGATAACCGTACTCAGAGAGTTGTTATTAATGGTTCCCAATCCTGCTGGAAAGGCATAACGAGTGGGGTTCCGCAGGGGTCTGTTTTGGGACCGGCTCTGTTCAATATCTTCATTAATGACTTAGATATTGGCATAGAAAGTACGCGTATTAAGTTTGCAGATGATACCAAACTGGGAGGGATTGCAACTGCTTTGGAGGACAGGGTCATAATTCAAAATGATCTGGACAAATTGGAGAAATGGTCTGAGTTAAACAGGATGAAGTTTAACAAAGACAAATGCAAAGTGCTCCACTTAGGAAGAAAAAATCAGTTTCACACATACAGAATGGGAAGAGACTGTCTAGGAAGGAGTACGGCAGAAAGGGATCTAGGGGTTATAGTGGACCACAAGCTAAATATGAGTCAACAGTGTGATGCTGTTGCAAAAAAAGCAAACATGATTCTGGGATGTATTAACAGGTGTGTTGTGAGCAAGACACGAGAAGTCATTCTTCCGCTCTACTCTGCTCTGGTTAGGCCTCAGCTGGAGTATTGTGTCCAGTTCTGGGCACCGCATTTCAAGAAAGATGTGGAGAAATTGGAAAGGGTCCAGAGAAGAGCAACAAGAATGATTAAAGGTCT
>NW_020694108.1:0-1109 GCF_002925995.2 Terrapene triunguis
TTTACCAGCTGGGTGCACAGGTCTCAGATTTCTGTCTATTGAACTATGATTTTATGAGCTTAGACTCTTCCATGGTTATGAAAATGGGATGGGGTTAAGCAATGAGAAACTCAAATTCAGGAACAAAAATAAAACTAGGCATCGTGGTATTAAAGAAGGATCAAAATTGTCAGCACTTCCCACCCTGCTCAGCTCTGTTTAACTTGTGCTGAACCATGTGTAACCCTCCTGCCCATCTAAGTTGGCAGCAACAAGGGCCGGGTTCTGTATCTAGGGGTTCCGTTTCAATAACGCAATGCAAAACCAGCTCGAGCCCCCACCCAGTGACCTGGGACAATTACATACCACCCCCTGGGCGCCTCTAAGAGGCAATACTTCCCCTCTTGCAAGCACGGAGTCTGAGTGTAGCAGAAAATGTTTAATAACATGAGGTAAACGACATCAGCATTAAATTGGAAAAAACACCACAAACAGGATTCATAACACAAACCATGAGCAAAAGACCCACCCCAGCAAATTGGGCCGTGTCCTTTCCCTTTGGTTCTTGAATCCAGCAACCCAAAAATCACTCAGAGTCCTCAAAGTCCAACACCCCCAAAGTCTCTTGGGTCCAGCAACCACCCAAAGTCCCCAAAGTCCAACAACCCCAAAGTCTCTGTCCCTGGTCAGTGCAGCCCCAGAGTAATAGGGGGGCACACAGGGTGTTAAGGGGCACCTTACGTGATCCGAGGCCGACCGGCTGTCTCTCCGTGGGGTTCCGCCGCAGCCTTCACCACGAGCCCATCCACTCCTGCTGTCCCACTAACTGCTCTCCTCTACGAGCTGCTCCGCTCCACTCACCGACCTGTGAGCCGCTCCAGCCGTCCCCGCAAATGGCTCCGCTCACCGACCTGTGAGCCGCTCCAGCCGTCCCCACAAACGGCTCCGTTCGCCGTTCCTTGGGCCGCTCCCCGCTCCTCCAGCCATTCCCGCAAACTGCTCCGCCAGCCACTTAGCAATATAGCTTCAGGCTCCCCCACTAGTTAACACAGCACTCAGCAACTTTAGCTCTTTTGTGATTTGAGCTTTTAGTGATTTCAGCTCATAGTAGAGGAGCTCCAGTGCTGGTG
>NW_020694109.1:0-1137 GCF_002925995.2 Terrapene triunguis
GATGGAATAAAGCCATTCCCATGTTTCACCATGACTGATTGACCATTTCATAGATTACAAGGCTGTAAGGGACTATTATGATCATCTAATCTGACCTGTTGCGTAACACAGGACAGAGAATTTCCCCCAGTGATTCCTGCATCTACTCGATATTTTGTGGTTGAGGTAGAACATATATATATATATATATATATTTAGAAAGACATCTTTGTTAATCTGTATCCCTACATGTGATTTAGGAGCTGTGTGTGTTGGTCTAAGAGAAGGGATCAGACAGTTCCAACACCTTCCCCCACAAACTAGATACAGTCACAAAACCAGTGGTTGCAAGCCATTAAAGCTGAATGTGTCCAACCACCCAGAGAATGGCACACGCAAGATGGGGCATAGAGGGCCTGGATGGATACTCCAGCCTTCCGATGCAGAAGGAAGTGTTGTGAGATGCTACCGGTGTGGTGCTCTGCTTTCTCCTGTGTTGATATCACTCAGCTGCGTGCGTGTGTTCCCTCTGTGTGCGGTCCCAGCTCTGCAGATAGCTGACACAGCAAACCCGACGAGAACCCCCAATAACCACAAAGTCTAGTAAGGTACAAAGGCACCTCGGCCAGGTTTATTGCGACCCTGACACAATTTCAGTTCCCCGTAGATTACTTAGTCTACCGGGCATACTGCTAGAAAGTGCCGCTCGGCAATGGACTCAGCTCAGTGGCGGGACTTTCCACTGCCCCCTCGGCCGGACCCAGACACCACCCCAGGGATACATTTTTATACACAGGTATACACAAGTTACACATCACTCCTGACGTATTGAGGTGCAACCCCTCTACGCAGCAAGGTACAACCCCTCTACGTAGTAAGGTGCCGCCTCACACCTTGTACATGTAGGTTCGATCAAAACAACTCTATACATCATTTTACCCTTTTGCCCCTGTCATTGGGATGGGTCGGCCTGTTCCATGTTATCTGTGGAATGTTCCAGTATAGTGTGTCTTGGTACCATGTTTATACTGTAACTATGCTAAGTGAATATACATTTATGCAACATCAGCTCTTTCCTTGCCAGCTTCTGTGAGCAGGGCCTGCCTCTTGCTCACAGCTTAACTTTGCTTCATGTTAGCACAGTCTTGACCATTACTT
>NW_020694110.1:0-6755 GCF_002925995.2 Terrapene triunguis
CTTTGAGCAGGGGGTTGGACTAGATGACCTCCTGAGGTCCCTTCCAATCCTGATATTCTATGATTCTAAGTTTCACTACCAACCTAAACCATTTTCACATGCTGGGGTGCAATCCAGATCAGTGAGGAGTTGTGCCATCTGTAATCCTGGGTGAGATTTAATGTTCTGCTGCTGGAGCTCCCCTGTCTGGATACTCCAAGCCAGCATTCAAGGACTCATGGAGTGTCTGTGTGATAAGTAACCCTGGACCAGAAGCCTGCTTGTTACACCTCAATCACATTCTGGTTTGGGTGGAGTACACTCAGTGTTTCAGAGAAGGCCAGGAGTAGGAACCTTCTCTTGGTTATGCTAGACCTAACCCCCACTTTTACTTGTGCAAACAGGAAATATTTGACACTGTGAGATACAGCTCCTGCGCTCTGTTCCCAAAGGGTTCTGAAGCAGGGGAGGGTAGAGTGGTACTGTGTCAGTGACATGTTGGGGTCATGCAGAAATAGGACAGAGTAGAGGTTGCATTATGGGGCTAGCATGAACTTTATCTCTTCATTTCCCTTTCTAAGAACCAAGGGGACAAGAATCCTTACCCAGCGATGTCACATTCTCATAGTTCTCCTGCAGGACGTTTCTGTAGAGGGCTCTCTGAGTGGGGTCCAGCAGAGCCCACTCTTCCCTGGTGAAATACACAGCCACCTTCTCGAAGGTCACCCGCCCCTGAAAGAGCAAGAGTCCAACACTCAGGACCTGCTGCCCCACTCACAGCCCCACTATTTGTGGGAGAGAGGAGCCAATCATATGGAAGCTCTGGGTGGCTCGCAGTCAACAGAGTCCCACCCCCACCCTGCTCAGATCATCCAGGAAACACCAGGGTGAGGGGACAAAGAGAGAGCCCCTTGTCTCTCCCAGCAGATCCATCACACACCTACTAGCCACCGACTGATACAGGAGATGGAGCCACTAGCAGGGTCCAGGGAGTACTCCCTGGTAGGAAGCCAAACACCCTCCTCATTGTGAGGAGCTGGATATGAAGGGAGGGGCAACACCCCTTAAATCTCACTGGTGGATGCCCCTTTCATATCTCACAGCAGCCGCTGGTTAGTCAGATTAGGCTCCAGCACTAGGAGTCTTCTCAGTTTTCCTAGCCCCATGTAGGCAGATTATTTTCTGTTTCAGAAATTAAGGCATTTCCACATCCAAACCTCATGGGTCTGTTCCTAGAATTTAGTCCACTTATTAAACAAATCCCAGCAGGTTTGCCACAGCCTGTCCTCCCTTTCTCCACCCTGTGCATTTTGTGCCCTGCTCCAACCTCCAAACCAGACTGTGCAAACCTTCCCATCTCCTGTGTATTTGCTGTCCCTCTCCTCCAGCAGGAACCCACCAAAAATTTCCCAATAATCCCTACCTGAGCCATCTCCACTGCAGCCATTTCTCTTCCCTGTCCCATGGGAGGATGGGATGAGCTGGAGCGAAACATGGATGTCATTCTGCAGCCTGGGAGGGTGAGAAAGGTAATTGTGGGGGTTTCAGAACAGGCTTTAGTTAATTTCACATCTCAATTCCCCCAGGCTCTTTCCCTACAGAGAGAGATCCTAGATTCTGCCATGCTGGGAAAATGCTTCATCTCTTTATTACAGTGTAGACCTGGCCCCTCCTGCCAGGCTAAGCCAACAGAGAGATTTTTAACCTCCCTTCTCCCTCCCCCCATCCCATAACAAAGTCTCTGAACACAATGCTAGAAAAGAGCAGAACCAAAGGAGTCGCTGTGGGGGATTCCCTTGGACAGTGACCCCAGGGCAGCCACACCCCAGCAGGTGGAATATGGAGTGAGGAACTGACTTTTCCTCTGTCTGATCCTTTTCTTGTTCACCGGAAAGTGATTCTGCCCAGGGATGCTGTAATACATGTGTCTGGGTGGATTAGAGAGCTGGAAATCTCTCCCGCAACTCATTTCTACCACTGCCCCTTTCAGTCTCTCCTTCCCCGTCCTCTCTCCCTGCCCCTCTGTCTGAGAAAGTCCGATTCCTGGGTGCTTGGCTCTCCCATGGCTGGACATTCTCCAGGCAATTGCTAATGGGAGGAGAAATGAGAAGGGGCTGTTTGTGCAGTCACATTCATGCCAGTCCCCAGCACTTTCACTGAGGTCTTTCAGTTATCTGGAGGTTGTGGCTCAGAATTTAGTATTAACAGGGCCCAGGGCTGCCCTAGGGGGCTAATAACAGCTGGAGAAAGTCATCCCCTGAGCTGGGCAGAGAAGAAGCTTTAATTAAGACCACTTCCAAGCACAGAACCCCCATTGGGGGAGCAGCAGCAGCTGCTAAGCCTGGTCTCCCAGATCACAATGGAGGCTGCAGCGTCTGACCCAGGAAGCTGAACCCCAATATCCTGAGCAGAGAGGGACAGAGCATTTGAGCAGCCTTCCCTCCTTTAACTCTCTAGGGAGAGCAGCTAACGAGAGCCCCTCCTCACAGGGAGAATCTCATTTGTCCCACTGTCCATCTGGAGTCACTCCTTGTCTTTCCATACAATGACTCTGGATTAACAATCGTCTCAATGAAACCAGATTTCAGAAAGAATGAGTCCAGAATGCTCTGGAAGAGATCATTGTGTGGCAGTGCTAACCCCCTTCGCACCTCCCTCACCCCTCAGATCTAGGACAAGGACTCGGGGCATGAATTTTCCCAACAGAACTGGAAGTTCCTGCAGTTTTCAAGAGGGGAGAAAAGCAAAATCTGTGATTTCACCTCACAGTGTTTGATAAGTGGATAGAAAGTTATCACAGTGACTGGGCGTGGCCGGGGAATGCCTCCAGGATTCTAGCACAAGCTGATCAGGGAGAAGTAGCGAGGTCAGGAGCAGCCCCCAGAGCCCCCAGCCGCCCCCCCAGCACCCGGAGCCCAGACCCCCAAGCCAGGGTCCCACCAAATATTCCCTGGGACCCAGCCCCAAGAGTCCCTGGCCAGGGACCCCAGATACCCCTCAGAGCTCTACCGGCCAGAGAACCCCCACCAGACCATCACTGCCAGGCTGGGAATCCCAAAAGGTTCCCCCCACCAAGAACCCCCAGCAGCCAGGGACCCCCCCAAAGGGATACCCTACTGGAAAATCAGTCCCTCACTGCCTGCCTGGGATTTCCCCACTGCCTGCCTAGGACCCCCTGCCTGCCCTCCAGCAGCATTGCCATGCCATGCAATTTGCCTGGGACCCCATCCTCCCCCCAGTGGGACCCCTTGATTCTTTACAGCAGGACCCCTCACTCTGCTTGCCTGGCATCCCCTGACCTAGTGCCAGGGATCCCACCCCCAGCTCTGTGCACTGGGCATGGCAACGATCCCAGGAGCCAGCGGGGGAAGCTCAGACAGAGCCCCTGGCACAGCACCAGGCACCCTCTAACCCCCACCCCGCCCCCCCAAGAGATGCCCACCCCCTTTGTTCTGCAGCCAACAGGCCCCCAGCAATACCTCAGGGCTGGGCACATCAGAACCATCCCCCGAGACCCCAAACCTCCAGAACCCACCAACCTGACTAGGGTACCCCCTGCCCAGCCAACCAGAGGCCTCCCCCTACCACAATGCCCCTTCAGCTCCAGCTGTAATCTCTCCACACAGACACCCCACCCCCAGGGACAGCGTTACCTCACAGTGTCTGAGAAGTGGATAGAAAGTTATCACTGCCCCTGCTGGGCAGTCGCACAGGCAGAGGGAGCCCTGGGGGATGCTTCTTTAACAGGAGAATGGAAGGCCTGGAGGGCCAAAGTCAGTAAGAAATTTCCATGCCCGGTCACTAGCAAATAATGGCCACCATCGATCTACCCCAGAGGTGGCTACATCTTAGCACTGTGAGAAGTAGCCCCTCACAAAGACCATTTGTCATGGGGTTTGGGATACTTTTGGACCCACGCTGCACTCAGAGAGACCTCATCATCCCGTGCCAGCTGGAGAAAAGAAAAGGGTACAGCCAACTCTTTGTTACCAGTGGAGAACCACTGATCCCCGAGACAGGGGGAGGCCTCTGGCTTTGATGTGTATTAAATATGTGGCTGGTCTCTTTCATCAGCAAATATTTTAACAGACATAAAGGGGGGAACAAATATAGCGGGGAACAAATGATTATCAAAGGAGAGGGGAAAGATGATCATTGGGCAATTTAACCCCCTTCAACCTACAGGATGGCGACTGACTCAGGGCAACAGGTTCCCTCCAAGGAAGGAGAAGTTGCTGGGATTTAGAAACATGGGGAACAGCCCCAGACCTGACAGGATTTTTAATTGACATTAAATGACATACAAAGAGGAAAACCTGAAATTTGAGATCAATGTTCAGAAATGAAAGCGAAAAGGTTGGAAATTGGAGGAATTTTGTATCCATTTTTGCCTATTATAGAAAGAAAGTGGAAATTCTGAGGGATTTTATGTCAGTTGCGGTTAGGAGGGAAAAATCTGAGTGTATTTCACATCAGTGTTTGATAGATGAATAAAGAGGAAATGGGCAACATTTGCAAACATTTTATATCCATATTCAGGAATCTGAGAAAAGGTGTAAATCTGAGATTTTCTTAGTATTTTATAATTAGAGAGACAGGGGAAAATCTCAGGGCATATTCAATTAGAAATAGACACCTAGAGAAAAAGTGAGGCAAATGTTTAGGGTATTTTATATCAATCTTTGAGATCTGCAGCAAATATGTGTCACAAACTACGCAATTGATAACATGAGAGAAAAACAACAAGATCGGAGGGGATTTTATATATTGCTATTAACTAATTAGTGGAAGAGGGGGACTGTTTGCCTGGATTGAATATGACTGGCCAATACGTAAACAGAAAGTGATGGTTTCCTCCACTGCCACCATTCACATAGGCAGCAGGGAGCCCTTTGAGGAGCTGCTTTAAGAGGGCAAAGGAGGGGGAGCTGGAGCTGGGAAGCTCCCTGGATGAGGGAAGGGGGCAGCAATGGGGGACAGGTAGGTGACTGGCAACTGATGGCTGGGGGCCATAACTGTGTTGGTAGTTATGGGGCAGCAGGTGGGATTGGGAAACCAGGGTGTGGGCAGTCTCCATGGGGGACACGTGCTCCCTTCCCCGCCCTGGCAGAGAACAGGCATCTCATCCCATCCCCACTCCAGGGGCAGCCATGTTTTGGGGAATGACTCAGGGCAACAATTTCCCACCTTAACAAGGACAAATCGCTACAGAGAAAATGGGTGGGAAAATCACCCTCATTAGAGATTTCAAATGGACATTTGAGACTCATGGAGAGAACAGGGGGCAATCGGGGGAGAGGAGAGAACTGATCAGTTGAGGGGAAAGGGGGGAATCTCCCCGGATTTTATAGCCACGTGTGAGATACTGAGAGAGAAAAGAAAACTAGAGGGAATTTGTATCAGGGGGTGAGAGGCAAGTGGCACAAACAGGGACAGGATCCAATTAACTCCCCTCCCACCACTTCTCCCCCGGGGATTTCCTGGCTGCACAGAGACAGTTCAACCCCCCCGCGCCCCGTGACCCCCCCCCCCCCCCACCTCCGGCTTCTCCCCCCGCCGGGCCCCAGTCTCTGCCCCCCCCCATCCCCATCCCAGCGGTGCCGGGGGCAGATCCTGCTGCAGCTCCGCTGGGGCTGAGGCAGCTCCGAGGCTTCTCCCGGGTTCCCCGGGATGGAGAGTCACTTTCCTGCCCGGCCCCAGCGCCCCCCCGGGGTCTCTCACTCACCGCGGGGTCCCAGCTGGAGAAAGCCCCCCCCCGGGCCGGGCACGGCACGGAGGGGTTAATGCCGGGCTCCCCCCGCACAGACCCCGGGTCACACAGCGACAGTCTGTGGCAGAGCCTCACGCCCAGGGGCTGCCCCGCCCCCGGCTCGTGCTTTGTTCTCCCGCCTCCACGGGGGCTCGCACTAAGCATGCGCAGTAACAGCTTTTGAAACCCTCCCTTACCTGAGCTGAGGAGGGCGGAAGTGCCCTGCGGAGCATGCTGGGAGACATATTTCCTGACGCTGCAGGGAGCGGAAGTGACGTTGGACAGGGTGGAGGACGGGTGACGAACCGGGCTGCGAACGCGTGCGCGGGGCGCTGCGGCTCTGCCTGGCTTGTGAGGGGCCGTTAGAGCCTTTCCCGGGGCCGGAGAAGAGGTCTGTGTCTCCTGGCTCTGGGCATGCGCAGATCGGGGGCGGGGGGAGAGTCCCGCATGCGCAGAGGCAGCGCTCACCCGCTGCTGCTCCCTGGCGCTGCGGGGCCGGGCGGAGCAGGAGGGTCTGTGCCGGGGAGACCCATTAACCCCCCCGTGCCCGGCCCGGGCCCTGCTCCCGCTGGAGCCGCCCTGGGGCCGCCCCGGGCTCTGCCCGCCCCGCTGCGGAGCTGCAGCCTCCAGGTACCGGAGCGAGCCCCGGGAGCGGGGCCGGGCGGTGACTCTGCCCCAGTGTCCGTGGGGGGGACCCGGCATCTCGCAGCGCCGGGATCTGCTCCCTGGGGCCGCGCCCGCGGGGGGCTCGGAGCTGCTGTCCCCGCAGGAGCCCAACGCCCCCGGCCGGCCAGGCTCTGCCCTGGGGCCCCACGGGGGAGTCCCGGGGGGAGGGGACCAGCCCCCACTGGGGTCCCTGCGTGGGGCCGGTGTAACGACAGGAAACACAACCCTCCCGTTTTGCTACTGGGTGCGGTTTCTGCCACACAGCGTGACAGTTTGTTAACTTGCTACCGGTTGCAAAACGGGAGGGATGGGGTTTGTGGTCGAAAACACTCACGGTCTGCTTCCTCTGGGGCAGTGGTTC